>NC_141910.1:25832500-26132916 GCF_057802395.1 Ceratotherium simum simum | reverse complement strand
CGAAATCCCATTTGCTTTTGCTAGAAGAATAGGAATTTCTATAGCAGTGTTCAAAGAACTCCCATCCACTTAAATGAATCCTGGAATTGTTAGGCATTTCATCAGCCTCATTGCTTTTATTACTTTCTGTGACCTAAAGACATATGACAAGCATAGTATAGTATTTAAGACATTTTACGTATGGCAAAAGAGGTTTTTCCTCCCCAGTGATGAAGAGCATTTTCTTCCTGCCTAGAAAGCTGATTTTTATACAGCTTGACTAGTGACATATCTGTAGTGTGGCAGAAATAAGTTTTGCATAACTTTTAAGAGCCCAGGCTGACCTATTTAATAGATACTCACTGCTACATAATGTATTTAGGTCAAGTATTATGTTTGAGCTCCTCATCACTCTTGTACTAGTCTTGCTTTCCTTGAAAACCTCAGGTATATCACAGATACAAATATAGGCCAAGGGATGTTGGCTGATATCAAAATGTAATAAATCTCTATATAACGTAATTATCATGTCACCCAGTCCTACCACCGGAGTTAAAAAGGAATCTGGGATTTTAATGAAATATCTGCCCTACTGGTTTTACTTTAAGGCATTCACAGTGCTACTGTTAACACGGTGCTATGCCTGGGAACCTGAGAAGCATCAGTGGAGTTAAAATGCTCTTGAATGTCGTTAACTATCTGGAATACTTTTCTTTAAAAATTAAAAGAAAATGGTGGTCTGCTATCATTTTTTGTAACTTTTTCTCGAGAAGTCGAATGATTAAGTTTTGACACTTGTCTCTCAGAGTTGGATTTTTTCCTAACAGAAATTTCTCAGGTAAAGGTTGAAGCCTGAATATGGGCAGTGTCATTATCCTAATATGTTGGAAGATGAATCCATCCATCTTATAACAATACCTCATTGCCTCCAAGGATCTTAAATTGTATAAAAGTAAATGTGAATTTAAAATGAGATGTTGAGAAAATGCAATTCAAAAATTATTCTAAGATAGCTTTTAACATGTATTTATTAAATACATTTTTCCCTCTGTCTAAATGGAAAACATTGACTTTTTCTTTTAAAGATTTGGTGTTAATAATATTCTCCTTTTGTTTTTGTACTTGTGTCCCACTTGCTCTCTTCCAAGATATCAAAACAAGTGCCTTGAGCTTCAGGTCAACCCATATTGGGAAGGGATAAGAAAAAAACCTTCGAATCTAATTCTTTTGCTTTGGTATGTAATACACTATTATTCCCATTTTATTGCTTACAAACCAAGATCCACTTGCCTATGAGCATAAATCCATTGTATACCATAGGTTAGAAATCAGCTGTCCTGCTTTGTTGTGTAGTTACACCCTGGCTGTGGTACCCATGCTATAAAATCAGTCGGTCTCAACCCTGGCTGCACATTAGAGTCACCTGGGGAGCTTTTGAAAAAATATCAGTGGCTGGGCCCCACCCCAGCCCATTAAGTCAGCATCTCTGGGGATGGGGCCTGGGCAAGGATTGTTTTAAAAACTCCCCAGGTGATTCTAATTGTGCAGCCAGAGTTGAGAAGCACTGTTCAAAATTAAACAACATACAAGTTCATCCTCAGTCTGTAGGAATCACTTTTTCAGCATTCACATCTCTAAGTCACAAATTACTAATCTTATACAAATGAAAATTAATTATGTACATGGGGAGAAAGATAATCCATGTTATGAAATTCTTTTTGTAACCTACTTACACAGAAAATAAGGCACTTGACTGAGGCTTGAGAACAGAAGCTCTGACCAAGGGTTATGAATATGAAAACGATGGCTGCACTGGATGTCTTCCCCCTGTCTTTGATTTAGAAGGAGAACTGGTGAGACAGAGCGTAATGCACAAAGCCAGCCAAGTTACTCACGCACTCTCTTCTCTCATCCTCATCTGTAAAATAGTGATAGTAATAGAGTGGTTGTGAGAGTTAAATTAAAAATATAACATATTGACATATTGAAGGCATGAAGTAAGTGTTTTAAGATAAAGAATTAAAGATCACAGTTTCTGCTTTAGGCCAAATGACAAAGCAGTAAATTTGTCTCTCATTACTTTTGTTTGTATCTACCAAAGGGATAGATTAAAATGGATCTCAGTGGGTATATTATACATCTTAAACCAAATGTAAGTGACCTTTAAATGAGCTGTTATTTGGATTATTTGTGAGTTCTCTATTACCATAGATACTTGGAAAATGAATTCCTCCTTGTCACTTTCCCCTTCCCATTACTATTTTTCCTAGATGAATATCATGTGTCAGGAGAGAGGGAGAATCTCCCTCTGCCCTTTTCCTTAAGGTTCTTATGGCTGGCCAAATAATTAACAAGACAGGTTAGCAGGAGAAAATAACACCAAGTTTAATAACATGTCTACATGGGAGAAACTCAGAAATGAGCAACTCGTCCCTCTGTCTAAGCTGCCTGCTTAAGCATTGTAGCTAAAGGCGAGGAAGGTGTTGGGGGTGGGTAGTGGTCTGGGACCTCAGAGGGCAAGAAGACAACTCACATGGAGATAGAAATGCAAATGTTTGCCTGACAACTCTTCTCAGGGTCATCTATAGATAATGTGGTCAGGGAGAGATAGAGTTTTTGATAAAAGGGGCTTGGTGCCTTTCCTATTGTAACCTCTATCCCACATTATCTTTACAGCCATCATGATAATAACTGCTTCCTGAAACAGATCTTTTGTTTTAAATTCTTTAGGCAGTTTGGGAGGGGAAGCTCAAATATTCTTCCTGAGTTCTCTGAGTCCTTATTGTCTTCAGCTCGAAATAATCCGCATACCAGAGTGGTGCCTCCTGGGGTAGCTTGCCCTGAGCACCATCACATGTTAATACAGCTCATTATTATATTGCAATAGTTGTGGAAGAAGACCTTTGTGGGGATAGGGCACATATCTAAGAGCTTAACTTTGTGAATAGTGGTCGTGGCAAGGGGAATGAGGAATTCCATGGGACTTGTGGCCAATGCAATTCCACCCATCCCATCCACTGCTGTGGCTCATCTTACTTTGGTTTTATAAACCTCTACATTGTTTTTGTCCATCTATTGGAAAGTAAAAAAATATTTATTCTGTGCATTTTTTCTTTGACTATAATTTTTTAATTATTTTAATTACTTGAAAACATCATTTATAAATCTTAACCATTAACAATTTCTCTCATGCATATTTACTTAACTGACAATTTATCATCTTTTATTTTTAAAGTACTAGTAAATTTACTGGCACTTTCAAAATAAAAGAAATCTAGCAAATTTTATTGACCTTATTAAGTTATTAGTTTCGTGTATGTGTGTGAGTATGTGTGAACTTCAGCTTTTACGTGGTCTATTTCTAATGTCCTGGTCAAAAGCCTACTACTGAATTGGTAGATTTATAATTTTAAAAAACTGTATTAAAATGGCATATATAATTTTTTCTTTAAAGAAAGACAATTAATTTTCTTTTATAATCACAACAAGATTTTTACAAATAGAGATGCTTTTAATCATTTAATTTAGATAATTTATAGTAATGCTCCCCTTTATAATCTTACAATTGAGGGGGGAGCTGCATTTAAGTGAAATGGGTGGTATATGTTTGACTCAGGCACATTCAAAAGCGTTTTTTAAGTATAGGGCTTGCTTTTGTTTTTATGCAACTGTAATAATGACCCCAGTCTGAGAATCTGTGTATTAATTTATGTGACACTAGTGCGTTAAGCCTTCCGCCCTCAGAGAAAAACAAAAAAACCTCAAACTGCCCTTAGAGGAGGAGCATTGTTCCATGCAGTGTTCCTTCCTTCTCATCTCTTTGTCCCATTCCCAAGGCGGCATCGAGGAGTCTTCATTTTGATTAACAGCCTTTCTTAGGAAGTGGGAGGCAGAGACTAAGATGCTAAACTCTCTCTGAAGTGTGTGCTAAATGATTCACAACAGTGTGAATGAATCAATTTATGCAAGCATTCTCAACCTTTTAAATATGTAGTCTGCCAAATCTTTGTTGGATTACATTCAATTTACAAAAAAAAAGCACCTTTCTTCATGGCACCTCTTTCCACACATTGTATTTCGGCTTCATTTTACTTTCCCCAGAGATGGACAGTATTTTGGGAAAGCATCTAATATTAATTTGTCTTTACATGTAAGTGTAAGGTCTGCCTCTTTCATTTTCATCATTGCCATTACTATTGGGGTTCATTTCAGTGACCTCAAATGTTTATTTTAAGAAACTGCCAGCAATAAGAGAAACTGAGTTTTGGCTCATCCCTGTTGATGCACAATTACATATCCTACATGATGCTGAAGATGGATTACCTTATCCCAAATGGGAGTGAAATATCTTTTTCTGAGTATTTCTTCATTACTTCAAGGGAAAATAAGTCAGCAACAAATTTGTAGTTTACACTTAGCTAATTTTGCCTTTAGGCAAAAATTACTCAATTTTTAAAAGAATCACTGTAAATGATGACAGTCTATTCTCCAAACTGATCTGAGACCCAAGTCTAATTTCCAAATGGTATGATCTAACATAAGAACCAGTGTCTACACAGGGGAAGTTGGTGGCTATATTTCATGGGCAGTAACATCAACACTCAGGGGTTGTCTTTTCTTCTGATGACCGGTGATGTTCACCCTCCATACAAGAGTGCATTTCAAGATGGACATCCTTGTTTTAGAGCAAGGAATTTGATGATTCCTTGTGTATAATTTCGGAACAGTCAAGCCTACCATTTATCAACCCAGTCATCTGGGCTAGAAAAGAGGTTTTTAGTAGAAGGGAGATTATGAACCACACACAAAGATGGTTCAAAGACTGCTATGAGTTCATCAGAGAGTGGCTTTCAAGGTCTGGTCTGCAGATACCTGCACCAGCATCACCCGTAGTACTTGCTAAACTGAGAGACCCCTGGCCTGTCCTCTAATCTACTGAATCCAAGATTCTGGGGATGAGGCCCAGGAATCTGTATGTTCACCAGGCTCCCCAGGTTAAGCTTGCTCAAGTTTGAGAACTCTGCTGTCAAGTTTTAACATTCTCTTTGACATCTCTACTAATTTTTATGAATAATCATCCAATCCCATTGCATATGCAGGATATTCATGCTTAGCATAAATTTATTACCCAACTACACAGTAGGAAGAGAAGATTGGCCATCAGGTAGTTATCAGTATAGGAAAAGAGGAAGAAAGATTGAATATTAGATCCAAATTGTTTCAAAGAAATTTCTCTTGAAAAGGATTTTCATTAAGAAGAAAATTTAAGCCATATAAGCTCATGAAGGTTTGCAGTTTGGGCATGACATCTTCATATTGTCCCGTGGATCATCCCCTCCCTCTCTCTTCTCCTCCCATCCCCTCTCTGCTTCCCTCCCTCATTATAGAACTGTTGTGAGTTGTCTTAGAATTTATGCTCTGAGAGTTCATTGAACAAAATGTTTCTTTTTGTGGCAAATAACCATCATCTTAAGTAGCACTAGGGGTTTTTTGAGAGAAGAATCAGGAAATATCACCTAGACACAAACAGTATTTAATGTCCCTAAATGGTGTAATGGAGAATATCAATGCGTTGTATAAGAATACAAGGTACTATGGTATTTATGTTGGGGTTCAAGAGAAATCTGATTATTATATTGAAAGAAGAAAAGAAAGTTTTTTGGTTTTCTAGTATCGTATTATTTTTTCTTTTTCATTTCACAGTTTACATAGATGTAAATTTAGGGTTTGTTTTTTGCAGGCAGTGCAGATGTTTCCCATTGGATGAGAAATGGAAGTTAATGATTTACTAAGCTGTGAAGCTCAGATGGGGTTTGGATGAGGAGAGTCTGAGTTTCTGGTAGGTTACTGTCACAAGAGAGCATTCCTTTTTTTCCTACATCCACCTGAAATGGAGGCTTCCTCATATCTCCTGTGCACACTACAGTGGTCGAATTATAAACTTCCCCCCATAGATGCCATACAAATTTCATTCTTTGAACAATTAAAGTCAAGAAGCCCAGAAAAGCAAAATCACATTTAGGTGGCCTGCATGTATACCCTGGTTGCTTTTCCCGTGCATTGATGTTTTTCTGGGTGAGTCCCAGGGTAAAGTTGCTGTTGCTCAGCTGTTAATATCATGAGTCATTCTTCCTTCAAGGGAGGGGAAGACACTGCAGGCTCTAACTGCCTCCTCTCTGGTAGGGTTCCCTAGCTGCAGAGCCTGAGAGAGGATGCTTTGAAGAGGAGAAAGGGAGTGAGGAAGCAAGGCAGGGCATGTGGCCTTAGCTAGAGTCTAGCTTCAGCTTACCCCACCAAGTTGATGTCCCTCAAGTCGAAGGAGATGGCTTTTGTACCCCTCATGTCAGGCGGTCCTTGTATGGGTTGTTAGAGGAAGAAGTTTTAACCTCTCTAGTGAAGTGGATCCTGGTAGGTTGAGGACAGTCCTCCAGAAAAGGGGGCAGCTGAGACCTTTAGCAGCCAAGCTCCCAGCAGCTAGGAGATGGCTGCCCCTGGGTCAAGCAGTCTGGATGGAACACCAGCAGCATCTACCTTTTGCCTTTTGTCTCTCGGCCTTTTCAATTCATGCTTTACTCTGCATTCATCATTCTGTTCAGAAACCATGAAAAGACTCCTCACTGCCTAGAGAACACGTTCCCAATTTTCCATTGCTCCCATCTTTTTTATTTCCAATCTTTCTCTCACTGCTCTTGCTGCACTCCCTAGGTAAACAATCCACCTTCGTCCTGCACGTGTTTCATGAATCCCTTCCTTTCCTCTCTACCTGACATACTTCTTTGATCATTCCTTCATCTCAAATGCTTTTTTATTCATGCCTAGAACTTAGAGTCAACAGAACTATGATTGAGTCCCCATTCTAATACATTTTTGTTTGGGTAAATTATTTAACCTCTTTGAATCTCGATTTCTTCACCTATACGGGGGCTGTTTATAGGTGAAGTTCAAATGAGTTCAAATGAGATGTTGTATTTTAAAGCTTTATAAAATTCTCCCATGGTGCCCACTTATAAAGGGGTCTACCCACAAAGACACTGTGCTCCTTTTATTCTTGTATTTATTATGTCAGCTGTTTGGCATTTATCCTAACTACACTTGAATTATGAGGCAACGTTACCTTTGGGCACACCATCTTAACTAGACTGGAAGCTTCCCAAAGGCAGGTACCATTGCTTAACTATTCTCCATAATGGCTAATGTAGTAGCTGTTCCATGGAGCTTTGTAAATTAACATGCTTGTTAATGGCAACTTGTATCTGGACTATAAAGGTATAGGAGGAAATAGAGTTTCAAGCCTAGATGATTACAGTTGAAAAATCCAAGTAAGTTTAGGTTTATTGTAAAACAGAAACTTAGAAGCCGATGGTGATATATAATGAACAGTGATTAAAAGCTCACTAGAAAAGAGAACTTCTTAAGGAAGTGCGGGACCTCTAATCCAAATATATGTAATAAATGAATGGTTCTAGTAACCAATATGTTAGCCAAGAGGTCCCAAAAATGTCATCTTCCAATTATTTGCTTTCTTCGCATTTATCAAGTTATAGCTAAGTAAAAGATGCTTTTTAAAACATTTTCACTTTCTTTAGAAACTTTGATTTTGTATTATATACCCGTCTCTCAAGACCAGAATATTTAGTTAGGATATCTGATTGGAACTACATGTCAAAATGATTAGAATCAGTAGGTTAATTATAAAAGGCAATGTTATTAGGAGATATTTTTTATTATGTTCTTGGTGGCTAGAGTTTATCTTTTAGAGTATTCCATCATGCCCCAGGAGTATTTATAGAGCAAGCTTCTTAGCAAGTCTGGCTTTCATGATTTCACTCCATGCACTGGGCTTGTACAAGTGGCTGTTGAACACCAGCCAAGATGATTCACTTTTTATCACAAGATGGAAAACTTCTTTCAATATGGTTCTATCTTGAAATATCTGTTTTCTGCTACTGGTAAAATACCAGTGACATATAAGGTAGTAAGCATTCATTGAACACTTTAAGATAAGTAGTTCAGACTGTTAAAAATCTGAAACTTGGGATTGTGATGAAAAAATACAAGTGGACTGTATCACAATATACTGAACTTACTCATTTCTCTCCTTTACCTCCCACCTATAAGTCTAAATACAGAGATGGGGGAGAAAAAGAAATTGTGACAGCCCTGGAGGAATGCCTAATTAGCCCGACTATTTCTACTATAGTTGGCATTTATCTCCTTTTAAAATAATCCATGGTTTATGTGTGTTTCTCAGTTGAAACTTAGGAGATGAGAAAAGATAGGATATTTGGAATGTCAGATACAGGGAAGCATTTCTGTCAAACACATTTTTAAAGCTGGAAAAAAATGAAATTGAAACAAAGAACACCTGCAACTTTAACTCATTTTATAAAATATAATGTTCTTTACTTGCTAAATGAAAATACTGATTTTCAGAGAAGAGAAAGTGCTGATCTAAATAGGAGAAAATGTAATGATTCACTATGCAATGATATGAAATCAGAAATATTTGAAATTGGGTATTTCAGTTTGTAGAGGGGTAGATATTTTGTATTAAAATTGTTTTGCTCATCAGGTGGTGAATGTTTCTCACAAATTGCAGTAAAGAGAATAAAATCAGCTTGTCACTAAAGATTTTTTTTTATTGACATCTTTAGCTTGTCTTCATGCCAGTAATTAAATTGCTAATTATGTGTTTCTGTTACTGTGGTCATGCTTTTATTACCTAATTGCTTCAAGTTTTGCTCAAATCACTAACAATATTTATTTAACCTTTTTGTGCATTAGATAAATTTTAATATATAAAGGCTTTGGAACGAGTTCATTGACTCTGTTTTGATTAACAAAATCAAAGGAATTCTAACCTTTTTTGTAGTTACATGGGTTGGGTCATATTTTCAATGAGATTGCTGATAATTATTAATTCAAGCAATAGCAATCATTGAAAGGCCAATTGAAATAGAAGAGAAAAAATACAAAGAAAACTTTTCAAAAACTCAGTGTCCGTTCTGGAAAAATAACATGTTCTTTCTTGAGGTAATCAGAAATATAAAATTAATAATCTGATTCTTAATATGTGCCCATATTTAAAAAAATTTTTTGGATTAAATTCTGGGTAATTCAGTTACCAAGATTCCCTTCCCCTTTTGAATGTGGGCATAATTTTTGTCGGTGCTTCAATGTATTCATGATTTTTTTCTCATTTGTTTATTTTATGCAAACCATAAGAGACATTTTTCTCAGTGAAGATTGCCTCTTTATTTTATTTTGAAATATTTGTATATTTATTTCATTAAATGAGATAATGCTTTTTCTTATTAACATAATTTCCAGTACATTAAACATATTTCTCCACAGACAGAAGAGAGGAATCAAATTAAATGACAGCTAAATCACTTGCAGCAATTTCAACTGTTAAAAGAAATAAGTGTCTCTGTTTTCTTTGTGATCACAAGATGTGCTGGAAAGGGAAATGAAATACTGAAGAAAGAAGGGAAAACATAAAGAAATAATGACTGACTTATTGTAGTAATACCATTGAGAGAAGAAAAATTCACTACAAATAAAAGGAAAAATAATATAGTGGATTTGAAAGTTACCAAAATTCATTTCTTATTGATGAGTTCAGTGGAAGCCTAATGCTAAGTAAACTGATGAAAAAAAAATCAATGCAATAAACTATGAATGATGAAAGTTGAAATAAATACTTTGCGTATGGAGGACCATTATTCTAAATGTCTTTAATTTTTTAATAATTCATGTCTTTGTGTTTATAAAAAAGGAGGAATTATTGCTTGGTGGACTCAAAATGCATGTAAAAAGCATCTACTAGAATCCTATATTTAGTAATATGTCCAAATGATATTGATGACCTTATGATTTTTAGTGTTATGTCCTGACTTTGACAGAAGAGCATTAGGGGGAGGTGAACTTTACTTTTAAAATGGTGCCGACAACTGATACTGGTGCATTTATGCAGCATACTTACTCTATCAAAGATAAACTGCTTTCCAAAAAGACAATTAATTTTTGGACCATAGAAAGAACAAAACTCAGAATATATGTGTGTGTGTATATAGCATGTTTGTGAATATTCTGGGGACAGCAATAGCACTTTTCTATAAAATATAGCATTGCCGTGCCTACATGCCTATGCATACATGCATGTGTGCGTGTATTTTTTTTAATGCTGGTCTAGTTGTTAATGTGTTCAAATCAGAGCATACAGGTTACCTGGATCTATGCATTTGCAGGTGGGCTTATCTACTCATTTTCTCTCTTTTCACACATCATTAAAAATAACTAGTTAAGTTAATCAATTCAATCAGAAGGCGGTCAATTCAGTATAGGAAAAAAGATCACTGGAGCCACTTGTACTGAATTGATTTTGACTGAATTAACCTTCTAATACAGTTGATCTTGAAGCCCTCTCTTCTCCAACTCCTATCTTTCTCTCCTCTCCTGTCCCCAGTCAGTTTGCCCCCTAACCCTTCATCCCTGCCCCCTTCCTTTTTGGCGTTTTCTTTTCTTCTTCCCTCCAACATGTTAAGAAGTCTTTTCATCTGCCCCTCTCATCCCAGTCACCCTCCTCTCTCCCTTTCCACCGCAAACACAGCTTTCCCTGCCCCACCGGAAAAAAATTCTAAACCTGGTTTTTCTTTTTTTTTGAATTACAGAGATTTGAAACTATTGCTTTGCTGAAAATATCTGGCTGCTGGTCTGGAATGTGACTTTTAAGGTAATAATCGTGATTTTTCCACTTTTAGAGACCTTTTCTTCCTGAAAGTTCTCGATCCCCGCTGGGTGTAAACTCTTGGACCTTCTCTGGGATTGTTTTATTCTCCGTAGGGCACATTTCTGGAGTGTGTGGGAGCTGCAAGGCATGCAGTTTTCTGAGGGTGGGTAGCACTGGCGTGGGGAGCAATGGTGATGTTCAGGAATCCTTTCGTGTGCCCACTTTGGGATACTTCCTCTTATCTTTCCTTCAGAATGCAGGGGATAAGGCATAAGTGCAGGCCACATGCAAGGGAATCTGAATTATGCATTAAGCTGATAATGCCCCAGAATGCAAGCTTATGTCAATAAATAACTAGACTGGTAGGGGAAGGAGGTCACTTTACCTGTGTGGAGGGCACCACATAGGGAGAGAACGCGGGGGTGGACAGCCTCGGTGAAGGGTGAAAGGAGTTCACTTACGTTTAGCTTGCTCTGATGAAGAAGCGAGAAGAGTAAGTTAATATTGAAATTATTGTCTAATGCTTATTTGCTTTTAAATTGATTTAGCCAACATAACAAGACTATCTCCAGTGTGGGCCCTGTGTGTACAAGTTTGCATTTGTGGCGGGGTTAGTCCTTCTGTGGAACCTGACGTAAAGAAATTCTGTCTCGGGGAGAAATTCATTTGAATCCTTTAATGGGACCTATAAACCCTTTAAAAAGGCAAGATTTTTCATGATGAAATTTGGCAACACTACCGATCCTGATGAAAACTGATTCTTTAATCTTTGCATTGCTTCTCCTGCTTTAGTAAAATGCGTCAATGAATGTGACCATTTTCTACTGTGAGAAATTAGCCATGGTACGTGTATACGCACACACGCACACACAAGATTTTAAAAAATATTTAGTTTTATCTCCCAAGGAAATGGGAAGTGTCTGGGGGTGGGGACCTTAGGAGATGAACAACTGAACCTCTACCTATTTTTCCTCACCAAAAAAAGAGGAAGAAATTACATGTGCATTTCATCATTTTCCTGGTTTTAAACAGCAATTTGCAGTTCCTGGTTCTGCAATCAGAAGCTCGTGCTTAGCCTCGCTGCAGCAGCGAAAGCATTTGTGGTGCTGGTTCTATATGCACACATGCATATACACACCAACAAATTAAAAATGGATCTGGGGAAACACCCTTCTCCTCAGAGAGTCATATCAAGCAGTGTTTAAATTAAATAATTTGCAGAGTGTGGGGAATAAAGCTTTTGCAGCAGTATCTGGAGGTTATTTTCCCTTGGGAAATTCCTGCCATTTAGTTCAATCTGGTGCATGCCGATGAGACACACATGCATGCATACACACACTAGTAGATAGATTTTATTTTACATCTAAATTATATTTACTTCTTTGGGTTATCTGCCATTTTGTGTTCATGTCGAGAAAAAAAAAAAGAGGCAAACCTCTTATGAAGGGTTGAGGTCGTTAAGATCCAAACGAAAGCAAGGAAAGGTTATTAGTGAACAGGGATGAGAGAAGGCTGACTTCTGGCATAAAGCCAGCTATCCCACAGCTCCTGGGGGAGCATGGCTGTGATCCGGAGAACGTTCCAGCTCAGGTCAGTGTTTGATTTTGCTCCTGGCCCATTGACTGATGGCAAAAGAGGAGACGTGGCTGTGATGAGGTAATGTGAGTGAGTAAACCACAAGTAGCTGATATTAGTTGATTTCTTGCTATTTGTCCTGCTCAACCAATATATAATCTGAACTAGATGTTAAGGAGAAGTTTTCCGATCAGAACCTCATGCTATGTCTCTAGCTAACTCATTTCTCTATAGTTGGATGTATTCTTAGTCTAATCAGCACACCTATCCACCTGTGGAGAAGATGAGGCTGAGCACAGTAAGGATGGTGAATGAAATGGTAACAGGAGGAGAGACAGAGAGGAAGAGAATATCTACCAATCTATGTACAGGGTATTTATAAAGTCCTGATTATGAAAATTGAGTTTTTTCAAGTGAAAATAATTATTTTCCCCAGGCCTAAGATTATCTTTGTACCCTTTAGACTCCCACTTTAATCCCTTACTTAAAAAAATTCTTGCAAATTACTGGTAGCCTGTATAGAAGTTGTGAGTTAGAGTGAAATTCCCAGTGAATCCCACATTCTGACTCCCTCTGTTTCTTTGACAAAAATACTGGTGTATTAATTTGCTAGGGCTGCCATGACAAATAACATAGACTGGCTGACTTAAACAACAGAGATTTATTTTCTCACAGTTCCTGAGGCTGGAAGTCTGAGATCAAGGTGCTGGCAGGGTTGGTTTCTGCTGAGGCCTCTCACCTCGGCTTGCAGGTGGCTGTCTTCTCCCTGTGCCTTCACATGGTTGTCCCTCTGCATGCACATGTGTCTGGTGTCTCTTTGTGTTGAAATTTCCCCTTCTTATAAAGGCACCTGTCATATTGGATTAGGGCCCATCCTAAAGTCTTGATTTTAACTTAATCACTTCTTTAAAGACCTTATCTCCAAATGTGATCATATTCTGAGAAGGTTAGGACTTCGATATATAAATTTGGGAGCACACAATTCAGCCCACAACAACTGGATTTCCAAAATACTTGGTAGAAGGATAACATTTTCATTCATTTCTACTAGCTTACTTGAGATTTATTCCTCCAATCTTCATTCTCTTCTGCATTTTTATTATAACTGATTGAAAGTAATTTATTACAATTAATGTAGGTGGTTGTGTTTTATTGTTTTAAGAAGTGAGGGTTAGGGAGAGAGAAAAGCTTATTTAAGAAAACAAATAAATCTTGTTTGAATTTTTTGAAAAAGGAAGTCATCTCTTTTTCCTGCTGTAACAGCATGGCAGCAGGCAGAAAGTTTCATCATGGGGGTTAAGAGAGCAGGTTTTCAAGTCAGCTCCACCACACGCTAACACTGACCTTGAGCAAGTTACTCAGCTACACTGTGCCTCCAATTGATTCTTCCTGTGCGTGTTGCGGTTAATGCATACAAGTGCTTCAAAGGGTTGCTGGGAGGATTAATTGAGATAATACATGTAAAGTCCTCAGCATGGTGCCTGACTCACAGTAAGTGCTTGTTGTGGGCTGAATGTTTGTGAGCTCCCCAAATTCATAAGTTGGAGTCCTAACCTCCAGTGTGATAGTATTAGAGGGTGGGGCCTTTGAGAGGCAATTAAGTTTAGATTAGATCATGAGAGTGGGACCCTCATGATAGCATTAGTGCCCTTAGAAGAAGAGGAAGAGATAGAGATTCTCTCTCTAGGGGCACCACTGAGGAAAGGCCATGTGAGGACACAGCTGGAAGGTGGTTGTCCACAAGCCAAGAAGTAGGCTCTCACCAGACGCTGAATCTGCCTGCACCTTGGTCTTGGACTTCGCGCCTCCAGAACTGTGAGAAATAAATTTTTGTTGATTAAGCCACCCAGTCTATGATATTTTGTTATAGCAGCCCTGGCAGACTAAGACAGTACTCAACCAATGTTATTTATCTAATAATCATAATAACCACAGATACTTATAGAATGCTACATTTGCCCTGGTGCTGTACAAAATGTAATACCCTTTCAGAATTTTCTCAGATTACAGACTTATTTCCTGCTTTTAGAGGTGGAGCTAGGAGCAGGTTCTTTTTTAAATTTTTTAAGTGGACTTTGATAGAGAGTTGGACTCACAAAGTGTGGATAAAGCACAAGCAGGCTTTGATGTCACCTCCTGTCCTCCAAAGACCCAAAGCTCCTTCATCAAAAAGTAGAGTAATGAGTTGGGACAGTAGAAAAGAGGGGCTGGGTCTTCTGAGAGCCTGAGGGTCCTCAGGAAGCTGGCATTTTTTTCCCCAGGAGAATCGGAGCCTGTGCGGCATGCGTGGCACAGACTGGGTGTGTGGCCTCTGATCTCTCAGAGTGATGGGCCACCAGGCCCTTCCTTTGTCCACGGGAGACAGTGGCTCAGCCTTGGAGTCTAGGAGTCCCAGACACATTAGGGTCCACCAGGCATTCAAGACTGGTCTGCCAGACAGAGGTTACCCACAACTCTTTTTAAAATGTGTAGTTAAGTGCCAAACGTGTTCTTTGATTAAGGAAAGTGTTGCCAGCAACACTCAAAATGGTGTACTGTAATCAACTCTCCTGAGCCAGCACTTTACTCTTAAGGCCCTCAGGGCTCAACTACTTTAGAAATAGTCTGGTGACCAAGGAAATAAAAAGTGGCATTTCGTTAAGGAGACATTGGCTCTATAAAGGGGATTGTCCCATGAAAATCTACATCAAGACATAGCCCTCAATTTTGGGAGAAATTTGGGAAACAGAAAGACCCTTTGAATTGAATACAAAAACAAGGTGTTTAAGCTATGTTAAAATAATGATACTAATGACCCTAATAGCTAATGTTTATTGAGCATTTTCTCTGTGGGACCCACCATGCTAGGCTCTTTATATTTCTTATCTCTTTTAATCTTCCCATAATCCTATGAGATAGGTATATTATTTCAAGTTTACAGATGAACAATGCAGTAAAAAGAATTGCCAGGATTCAAACACAGGCATTTGGGCTCCGCTGCAATCTATGGCGGTGGTTGCTGTATTTGGATGGTAATAAGAATCACTTATTTTGGAGGAATTTAAAAAAAAAAACACATATTTTCATATTGTACATAAAAATAAATTCCAGAGATATTCAAAATCTAAACTTTAGAAACCATAAAAATATAACACAAGAGATGATTTTTTTATAATTGTCAGTTGGAAGAGACCATTCTAAGGAACAGACAAAACGTCTCTGAATTTACATTATACAAAGTTAAAAGTCAAGTAGAGAGCTTTTTGGAAATCATAAGAAAAAGATAAATCACACAATAAAAAAATGGGTATAGGATATGAACAGGCAGCTCATAGAAGAAATGAGAATGGCTAATAACATATAAAATGAAGCTGAGAATGAAAATTCAAAATGAGATGTCACTTTTAATACATTAGATTGGTAAAATTTTAAATGATGAAAAATATTTAGCATCAATGAGTTGTGGAAAAATAGACCCTCTTGTACTTTTTGTAGGTGAGAATAGAAAATGATATAGCGATTTTGGAAGGGCAATTTTTTAGTATCTATTAAAATTTTAAATTCACATACCTTTGAAACAGAAATTCCATTTCTGGGAATCTATAATGCAAAAAAACTTACATGTAAATGAAGGTACAATAAAGATGTCCATAGAATCATATGTGTGTGTGCGTGTGTGTGTGTGTGTGTATATATATATTTAAACTAACTAACAAGTTAGGAACAACAGAAAAAGCAAGGAAAAGGCTAAAATAATTATGATTATTTATATTATGGAATGCTATATAGCCATTAAAAACAATAAGAGAAATAGTTTTAGATAGCTCTAGATATAAATCAGAATAACGTGAAGTGAAAAAGTCAATTCACAGAACAGTATGTGTAGTCCAATTTTGATTATATAAAATACATACACGAATAAATGAAAGTGAATACATAAAGAGACTATAAAGACATATTTATTTAACAATATTTAACTCTGTGAGGGACGGTTATTGAGGGGCTAGCAAGAGCCTTCTTTCGTGTTTTTACTTGTATTGATATGTAGTGTATTGATTTTTAGCCATAAGCATATAGTTCCTTTTCATTTAAATTTTTTTAAAGTGACCCCCCAAAGTTATTGGAAATATTACTGACTTAAGAAATTTACATTCATAAGTAAGAAGATTTGCATGGATAAAAAGATGGATCACAAATGGTAGCTTTATAAGTGATAGATTTTCTTTCTGCTTTTTCGTATTTTATTTGCCACATATTCCATAGTGAGTACCCATTGCTCCACCCGAAATGTATTGAATAAAAATCCTGAAGATTGGGACCCAGGGCTCTACATTTTACAAAGCTCCTGAGATAAGTCTGGTAGTTAGCCGAATTTGAGAGTAACTGGCAAAAGCTACACATCTCCACAAGATTTAAAGGCAACATGGACCTTAGAATTTGAATGTGCCTAGAAAGAGTGCTTTCACTTAGATTTTGCTTGAAGGTAAATTCTAGAGAACATAATTGTTTCCTTAACATTTCATGAATACTGATTCAGCACTCCTTTTTGGCTTTCCATATTCTCAGTCTACTGTGGTGATGCTATTTCTTTGGTGAGTTTTCCACACTTGCTGAATATCCTATACCTCATGCTGCTATTTATTAATACTGCATATGGTCGGTGCTCTAATTCCAAACTCAACACTTCTGAGCATGTACCTAATTGTTTGCAGAATAACCAGTGGGATGGTTTTAGAAAACCCATGATTGGTTCTTTACCTTCTCTTTTCTTTTACCTCTTCTTATTTTCTTTTTGTTTGGCATACGTCACAGAGTTTTTCAGGTTATTGAGCTCTTAGAGAAGAGACATGAGTACATTGCATATATGAGCGCCTTCTTTTCCTGTATCTATCATTGGAAAGGAAGGGCCAGATGTGTATGTTTTTAGAAGAACCTTGAATTAATCTACATAACTTTGAACAGTCATGTCTGCCTGCCATCATGTCTTTCTGACATGCTAGTATGCACACCAAATGTTTGTCCACTTAACAATGAGACACTTATTTTTGTATTCCTAGATCTGTGGATATTTGCTTAGAATGCAGTTTCCTCCTGTGTGAACCATGGAATTGGGTCCACTTCCCTTGTCTGCTCAATAGTGCTATACTGATCCATTTTGTCTTCTGCTGCTTATGTATTTCTTGCTTTAGAAGTCAAATTATGGGTGAACTGTTATATCCCCCAATGGCTACTAAAGAATACTCTTTGGAGAAAAATATAAAATATAAAGTTTTGACTTGTCTGTATCTTGGGGGTCTTTTTCACATTCCATATTTTGGAAGCTCGATGAAGCTGGAGTTCTCGGTCACAGCAAACACCCCGGCTAAGTTTCTCTTGCTACAAAAACAGCTACGAGAATGAGAATTGTCATCAAGGGGAAAAAAGCTCTTCAATAATTAGGATTCATCTACAACTAGAACATTTTATTAATTACACATTGTAATCACATGGATAGTCACAAAACCAATCGTGCAAGTCTGTATTTAGAGATTTGTAGACAGAAGACTTAACGTAAACATAGAAATGTTAAACCTACTCAACTGTAACCTGCAAAGAAGATAACAAGAAGGATTCTGTTCTCTGTATGATTTGTGAACAATGCTAAGTAAATATTCATCATTAATATATAATAACTGTTGCTTTTGGCAGTTCACTTTTCATTTAATTTGATAATGTGTCCAGTAAATGAAGTGGTACAGGCTACAGTGTTTTACCAACACAATTGCATATTTTCAATCATTGTTAAATGAAGGCAGCTCAAGGCAAAGCTTTAACCCCCACTAGTTTTGTGTGTGATAAAAAGAGAAGGCGCTATCAATCTTTATTGTCTGTCTCGCTTACTGTAATTGCATTCAATAGTCCACTGATTCTGTTGTCTGTGCTAATGTCAGGAACAGAGGAGAGCCAGATGCTCAGACTTGATCATATGCATCCAGTGGCCACTTTGATAAGTTGGCAGCAAGTCGCTGGGTTTGATGATAAATTGTTAACGCTATAGATTATGAACAGCTGAACACTGCAAGTGTACACGGAGGAAACTTCTTACCTTGTTTTAAATCTGGCATCATGATGCTAGCTAAAGGGCATGTCATGTATTATTCAAATGCATCTTGCACTGGAAATGTGCCAATGACTCATTGTATCCCTATGAATAGTAAAAGCAACAACAACAACAACAAAAATCCACAGTGATTTGAACGTGACATTAATGGTCCCAGGATTATGAAAAGCATTTTGAAATGCCGTTTAATAGTTTTGATTATATAATTCAACAAGAAGAAAGCTTCTGAGTTGTAGTCACATTTAATCCATATTAAATCATGCTCTTCCTGGTCATTTCTGTTATATTAGCCGATAATGAGGATGTTTTCTAAAAACAAACCGGTTTTTCATTAGTTAAAACCCATGGTAATTTGCTTGTGAAGGGATATAAATTGGAGCTGGGGGGCAAGCAATGTGTTGAAATTTTTGCCAAGATTTCATTTCACGTAGATGCTGCCACCTCTGAGAGAGATGTGATATAGGCCATTTGTACAAAGTATACAATAGGTCTTATTTCTCCTGAGCCCACATGACAGTTGTGAAAGTTCAGGTCATGGACCTTAAGTCATTGGACTTAACGTTGTTTAAAAAAGTTGAGATGACCAGGAGCTGTGTAACAGTCTCACACTAGAGAATACTGAGCTGTTGACCACATTTTAAATGGAAAATTCTAGGTACAATCAGATGAAGAATATTCCTTTGCCATTGAAGGAATTGCTCTTGAAGTCTCTGATCGCTATATGGTTCAGTTTCCCTAAAATAAACACATGTAAGAAGTACTGTTGGACTTAAGGATTGGGACAAGAAATGTCTCTTGCCTAACTGGTATGTTTCCTTTTATTAGATAATGGAAATTTGTAATCCATTGTGTATTCCTTTTTGCCTGTGCTGCTAGGAAACTCAAAAACTCAATCATAGTCACTTTTTTTCTGTGCGTGTGAGGAAGATTAGCCCTGAGCTAACATCCGTTGCCACTCCTCTTTTTACCGAGGAAGATTGACCCTGGGCTAACATCCATGCCCATCTTCCTCTACTTTATATGGGACTCCACCACAGCATGGCTTGACAAGCGGAGCTTTGGTGCGCGCCTGGGATCTGAACCTGCGAACCCCAGGCCGCCGAAGCGGAGCTCGCGCACTTAACTGCTACGCCACCAGGCTGGCCCCTCACGGTCACTTTTTTAGCTGAGTTTTCAGTTATGATTATCTCTTCTTCCATTTCTCGTTCATTCTTTTCTTGTTACTTTACCTTGTTTTTTGGTCTCTCTCTTATTGGTAGTATGGGTATATGAGGTAGACGGATAGCAGAGAAAATAAGGCAGGGAACAAACTTTACCAAGAAATTTTAAGGGCGGAGCCCTGAGGAATTTAATTGTTATCAAAATAAGGACCAAAGTCTCTAGTTATGACCAATATGGGATTCTAGCTGACATTGAGAAAGTCACTTCAACCTCTCTTAGAGTCAGTTCCTTATCCTAAAATAAAAAGTGGATAAGGGGCCGGCCCCATGGCATAGGGATTAAGTGCACGCGCTCCACTGAGGTGGCCTGGGTTTGGATCCCGGGCATGCACCGATGCACCACTTGTCAGGCCATGCTGTGGTGGCATCCCATATAAAGTGGAGGAAGATAGGCACAGATGTTAGCCCAGGGCCAGTCTTCCTCAGCAAAAGAGGAGGATTGGCAGATGTTAGCTCAGGGCTGATCTTCCTCATACACACACACAAAATAAGTGGATATAATAAAAATATTTAATTCATAAGATTCTGGTGAGGATTAAATTAATTAATATAAAGTAAGCAATTAATCAATGTTAGTAACTAAGATGGTGATAATTTTTGCGTGAACTCTAGAAGGTAAAGATAGCACAGTATGACCCAAATGTTAGAGCTGACTTCTGGTGGCATCCGAAATTGTGTTCAAACCTTAAAGTGATCTCACCCAGGATTTGGTCTACTACAAGATAATTCTGTTTTAAGCAGGCTGATATATGACAGTCTTGGTTTATTCATTTGATTGTTTAAGAGACGCACTCTTCATTTTATACAAGATGTTTAACTTTGTAAAATTCTTTATTTTAGTGTTCTTTAAGGTATCAGGCTTTTCTGTAAGAATGAGAGGTTTAAATTTACACAAGATTTGCAAGAACATATTGTTGGTCTAAAGTAAGATACTGCTTCCCTTCACTCAACACTTGAGAAAGAGTTCCACCCAGATGAGCACTCCCTCCTTCTGGATCTCTAGGATTATTGCTAATCTTTTGTTTATCGAGCTGCTTTTAGCTTTCTCTGGCCTCAGGGGCTGCCCCTTTCCAGGCTTTCTCCACTTGCTCCTGCCCCTGCTCAGTCCTGTAAGTTCAAGTACCCAGGGGCTTGGCTTCAGCCTCCTTACTTGCTCTCCCTGCACATTTCATCCAGTCCAGAGGCTTTAAATACCATCTATACACTGATGACTGCCAAAGTCCCCTCTCCAAGGTGACTCCTCATGGCGCTTCTGTTCACTTGTCCAACTACCTTTTTGAAATCTCACCTTAGATGTAAATAAGCATTTAAAACCTAGCTTGATTTTTCCCCGGCCCATCTCATTCTCCATCATTCCTATTTCAATATGTATTACCACCATCCCAAAATTGCTCAAGCCAAAAACTTAGTTATCATCTTTGCTTCCTCTCTTTTTTCACCCGCCACATCAATCCATTAGAAAGTCCTGCTGGGTCTATCTCTGGAACTTATCTGATTCTGTCTGCTTCTATCCATCTTTTCTTTCCCCACCTCAGCCGCCTGCCACTCTCACTTATCCCACTGCAGTAGCCTCCTGGTCTCTCTGCTTCCCCTCATGCTTCCCTTACAATCCATGCTCCATAAAGGGATATTTTATAAGCGCAAATAAAATCATGGTGCTGACTTCTTCCCAAATCCCTCCAATGGCTTCTCATCATACTCGGGATAAAGGCCACATTTTTTTCCCATTGTCTATGAGGTCCTACTTTTCAAAAGTCATCTCTTCTGTACCCTCGTTCCTATTCTTCAGGCACATCAACGTTGCTCTTACTCAGAGCCTTTGCATAGATGTTTTGTCTACTTCGAACACTCTTTCCCCAGATTTTTACAGGACTGGCTGCTTCGTGTCATTCAGGTCTCAGCTTAAATGCCATCTCACATAGGCTTTCCTGACAGGCATCCTTCACTGTCTCTTATATTTTATTTTCTTCAAAGCTTATCATTATCTGATGACTTTCTTCTTTATTTGCCTAGTTCTGTATTCTGCTACTAACAGGTGCGCTTCATGAGAACACAAACCTTTTTATCTTGTTTACCCCTGGGCATTGTGTTCAACATTTTGGTTAAGACTGTAGACTCTAGATCAGATTCACCAGGTTTGGATGCTGCCACTGACATCCACTGCTCTGTGATTCTATACCAGTTGCTTCGTTCTGTGTGGCTCAGTTTTCCCATGTGAAGATGGAGATTATGTTAGCGTCTGCTCACACTGTTGTTGTGGGGAATAAAGGATACCTTATGTGTGAAATATTTATGACGGGTCTGGCACTCAGTAGTTTTTATCTATTTTCCTCCTCACTTGGAATAATACTTCCATGTAGTTGATATTCAATAAATATGTTGAATAACATGTGAAAAGATACGTAATGATATTTTTCATGGTTTGTTGATAAATATTTTTTAATATTACCTATTTTAATATTAATTTATGAAAAGACCTTATAACCAATTTTTTGGCCTCAGAAGAGTATTGAAAATATTTATAATATTTAACCCAATGACTTATTATTAACAATTATGTTGACATTTAAATTTCTAAAGTTGATATATTAAATTTTGATACATTAGTCAATAATTTTGGGCAAATTAGCTCAGTCATCATAAATGGTGAAATCACTTGGCTATTTTTCTTAATAGAATTTTGAAGGTTGGTAACTATTTTCTCTTTATATAAATGTGACTTATTTTTTGGGAAAATTAGAAAGTATGGTTGAGCAAAATGAAAAAACAAAAATAATATGAAATTCCTGATTTTTTATACATATTTGCACTTCCAGACTTCTCTGTAGACTGTCATGTATATTTTGCTTGATATTAGCTATCTGTGGTAGCCTGAAACAAAGGCTTCTTTGGTGATTTATTTGGGAGATGGTTTATTTGGTAAGTAATCCCTGGGAGATCACTTGTATTGCTATTGTTAACTGCATTGCTTTTTTGAAATTGATTTTTTTTCAGTGTTTGCTGCATGTATATAGAACCACAATTGATTTTAAAAATTGTATCCTAAGACCTTATTAAACTTACTTAGCTTTTTTGTAGAATTTTCTATGTATATAATTATATTGTCTGAATAAAGACCATTTTACCTATTCCTTTCCAATTTTATATCTTTATGTCTTTCTCTTGTCTTATTTCACTATATAAAATCTCCAGTAAAATGAAGTGGTGAGAGCAGAAACTTTTGCCTTTGTTCCAATCTTGGAAAGAAAATGTTCAATACTTACTATTAAATATGATGTTCATTGTGGTTTTTAGCTGATATCCTCTATCAGATTGAAGTAGTTCCCTTCATTTCTAGTTTTCCAAGAGATTTTATCATGAATGGATGTTGCATTTTGTCATTTTTCCCCTTGCATCTATTGGGAAGGTCATGTGATTTTTCTTTTTTGTTCTGTTAATATGATGAATTTCATTGATTTATTTTCAAACATAAAACAAGCCTTCAATGTATTAGTTATGATATGTTATCATAACCACTTGATTACGATGTATCATCTTTTTTATATATTGTTGGATTCAATTTGCTAATATTTTGTAAAGGATTTTTGTGTGTTTATTCATGAGAAGCATCAGTCTGTATTTTTTTGTTTTTGTTTTTCTTTTCCTGAGAATATATTTACCAGGTGTTGGTATCAGAGTTATGTTGGCTCATACAATGAGATGGAAAATGAGCTCTCCTCCCCTATTTTTAGAAAGAGTTTGTGTAAGATAGTTACAATTTCTTTTTTAAATATTTGATAGAATTCATCAGTGAAACCAGCTGGGTCTGGAGTTTTCTTTGTGGGAATGGTTTCATTAAAAATTTAAATTTACTTCATTCATATGGGGCTAGGCAGATTTTCTATTTCTTCTGTGTCACTTTTGGCAAATTGTGTTTTCTAAGAAATTTATCCATTTCTTTTATTCTTGAGTTAATGAGCATACATTTGTACGTAATATTTTCATAGTAACCTTGTAGGAACTGTAGTGATATCCCTACTTTCATTTCTAATATTAGTATTTGTGTTCTCTTTTTCTTGATCAGTTTTGGTAGAAGTTTATCAATTTTATTAATCTTTTAAAAATCAAATTTGGCTTTGTTACTTTTCTATTGCTTGTCTTCAATTTCATTGATTGCTGCTTTTCTCTTTTTTATTTTCTTCTTTCTACTTAGGTTTAATTTAATTCTCTTCTTAAGACAGAACTTAGATCTCTGATTTTATACCTTTTTTGTTCCTCTCTAGTATAAACATAATATAATACATTCCTTTTAAACCACTACCTAAGCTGTATCCCACAACTATCGATATATTGGGTTGTCATTTGTATTCAGTTTAAATATTTTCTAATTTCTCTTTATGATTTCTTCTTTGATCTACAGGTCAAATTAGTGTATTATTTAATTTTCAAATATTTGGCGATTTTTTAGTTGCTTTATTTTTATTGATTCCAGGTCTTAATTCCATTGTTATAAAAAAAGCATGCTCTATGAGATTTCAATACTTTTAAATTTATTTAGATTTATTATGGTCCACTGTATACATGAAAAGAATAGTATTCTGTAGTTGTTGGGTGTATTATTCTATAAATGTCAATTAGGTCAACTGGGGAAATTTTCTATGTCCTTATTGAATTTGGCGTACTTGTTCTATCAGTTATTGAGAGGCAACTGTCAAAATCTATAACTAAGACCATGAATGTTTCTCTCTTTATTTCTGGCAGTGTTTGTTTTAGGAATTTGAAGCTCTGTTATTAGGTACATACAGTTTGTCATGTCATGACTTCCTGATAAATTGACCCTTTGTTAGTATGTAGTGTCCTTTTTTATTTCTGATAATACTTATTTACTAATTTGCCTGATATTATTATAGCTACACTCCTTTCTTCTGAAGCTTAGGGCTTTTTCTCCTATCTCTGGATGTGTGTTAAAAACCAAGCCCCTGAATTTCCAAGAAAAAGCTCTATGCACACCTCCATACAACCCTTCCCAGGGCAGTACATGACTGTCTGCTCTAGTTTTCAAGTTTTTCTTTAGTTTCAGCCCTATGGATTTAGTTAATTTTCTTGCTCATACAATTGTGCATTAAAAGGGTGTTTGTTATGTTTTACCCAGCATTTCTAGACGTTTGCAGCAGAAAGAACTTTCAGGCTACCTTGTCTGCCATATTGATGAAATTACAAGTCTCATTATGCCTTTTCTTGTACAATTACTTTTTTTTCATGTTTGAATTTAATTTTTAATTCTTTAAAAATAAATGTAAAGAATAGTAAGAACTATGGCTATTATTCAAATCTTGAGGTTTCTGATACATGAAGATTGCAATGGAAGTTCATGAGCTATTTTTAGTATTTCAAAATTTCTGGTATAATGTATTTTATATGAATATGCAAAACTGCTGTGCATGCTAACTAGCACATCATGTCTCTTTGCTTTTCACTAAAATCATGTCATCTCAGTGTCATAACCATGGTTATATAATGTTGATCAGAAACTCTAGCTCTTGATGACATCTGAGACTAATGAGACATTTTTGCTACACCAAATACTGAGGAGAGTATTTCAGGTATTCCCAGTATTCATAGTGGTGAGAATTTAATGCAACTCTCTTCTCAACATTTCTTTGGTTTTCTCAATACTTTCTGTTTAGCAATTCATCCCATTGATTTCTTTTTTTTTTTTTTTTAAAGATTTTATTTATTTTTGTTTTCCCCCCAAAGCCCCAGTGGATAGTTGTGTGTCGTAGCTGCACATCCTTCTAGTTGCTGTATGCGGGACTCGGCCTCAGGATGAACGGAGAAGTGGTGCCTCGATGCGCACCCGGGATCCGAACCCAGGCCACCAGCATCGCAGCGCGCGCACTTAACCACCAAGCCACAGGGCCGGCCCCTACCAATGATTTCTAATTGTTGCCTTATTGTGTTACTAACCTATTGTTTATACTACATTTTTTTGATTGTCCTATCCATAAATTTTTGTGCTAAAACTCCACATTTTATACAAAATAAACACAGAACCACTGGGAAAAGCAAAATAAAAGTAGTTTTTGTGTAAATATTTGGACCTGCTGCATTATGATTTTCTGGACCTAAAAACGTGAGTTAGATGTCCTTCTTGCCAAAATTCTCTTGGGAACATGAACCTCTCTACTTCCATTCTAGAGCTTAATAAGATTATATTTTGTAATTGTGCCATGTGTCATAGCTGAAATTCTCATAGTTGCACCTATGAAGCACAGATAGAAAGTGTTTGCCTTTTATAAGGTTTTGTTCTTGACTAGAAGGCAAAATAATGGAGTACCTTTATGTAAAATCAGCTTTGATCTAGGCATCTGGATTTACTTAGCAATTAGTTTATAGTACTGAAGTATAATTAGAAGGCTAATTTGCTAATCATTTCTCCCAACTATAGATATAATCATAGAAACATAGGCTTTCCGCTTTGGAGACAGGTCTTCAAGGCTAACTCCTTTTTTGAAAGTTAAATTCCCTCTACAGTATTCCTGCCGGGTACTCTTCAGGTCTTGAATCCAGCTCCTGTTCTATAGCTATGGAACGCGGTGATGGAAGATCTGACTCTTAAGACCAATTGCACCTCCTGGGATAATAAATAACCTTTGGTGGGTTCCTTTGTTTTGCCTTTTTTGAATCTTCATGCTCCTGAATCTAGGTTGCTTTCTCATACAGCACAGGACAATTGAGACCCAAAGCCCAGTGCTCCATGGGTTTTCACACACATGAAAAAATCCATCAGCTTCCAGCATTTCGTAAGTTTATGCGTGTGTGTGTGCATGTTGTGAAGGAGGACAGGAATGACAGAGGGGAAGGTGTCACATCGTGCAGCCCACAGTCTTTTCACAATTGCTTTTCTACTCTCTAATACCCACCCCATTCACTTGAGGTCGAGGCAGGTTTCATTAAGAAAACTTCTGTTCACATTCAGTGTCATCTCTGTCTCTAGTTCTGTTCTAATTTTATCAAAGAGTTACTTTCAACAAAGATTGTGCTCATCCTGAAAGAAATTCTGGTGAATCATTTTTCCTCTCATCACAGACTATAATTATCTTTAAAAAATACAGTAACTGTCTACCTATGTATATGCACAACACTACCAATCTGAAATAAGTGGTTTGCTGATTTGAATGTCTTACAAATTTGTGGTGAGAACTGGTAATATGTTTAAATTATAAAAATGCTGGGAATGTGAATTGTTGTCAAGGATGGGGAGATTTTACATAGGTATCATCATAGCAGGGACACCAGTTTGATAAAAGGAGATAACTTGCTTGCAGGTTAGGTAGTGATAAACTATTGTGAAGTAAATACTCGTATTATATTCGTGTACGTAGAGAATCAGCAGCTAAAAACACGTTGCCAGATATCTGTCCTTTACTACCTTCCTTCATGGATATATTAGACTAATCTATAATTAGCACATTCATTTTCTAAATGGAAAGCCCTCAAAGCACTTTTAAACATTAAATTAGCAAATAGTATAAGTCAAACAGCTGTGCTGCCCAGCATGGCTGCTCCTGTGGTTTTATTTTTTTTATTTATTTTTATTTATTTATTTATTTTTTATTTTATTTTATTTATTTTTTTCCCCCAAAGCCCCAGTAGATAGTTGTATGTCATAGCTGCACATCCTTCTAGTGCTGCATGTGGGACGCGGCCTCAGCATGGCTGGAGAAGCCGTGCATTGGTATGCGCCCGGGATCCGAACCCGGGATGCCAGCAGCGGAGCGCGCGCACTTAACCGCTAAGCCATGGGGCCGGCCCCGCTCCTGTGGTTTTAAAAGTGCTTAGGAAACAGATCAATTTCTAAAATGAGCGTATTTCCCTCTACAAACAGAAAGAACAAAGGCTAACATCTTAAAGTTTAAAACTGACTAATTTTTGAATTACTATAAATACATTATTAAATCTTACTATTGTGATGATTATTTTTATTCAAGGTTATGCAAAATTATTAGAAGTTTTCCCTTTAAACTAAAAGAGACATTTACTTTTGTTTCATCTCTTGACAGTGCTTTTTTTTCACCTGTCTGTGCATCCATTTTTCTTCATCCATCCTTTCCCTCGGTTTTTGAATTGTGTTGATAAAAATATCTTCAGATCTTACTTAAAAATGCAATTTTTTTACCAGTTAATAGCAATGATAACTGGGAGCAAACTCGCCCCAGTTTTTCATATGACTCAGTATCTACTAGAATTGTGTGGCTATTTTACTGCTGCGCCTTGAGAGATTCTTCATAGTTCTCTTTATAGCTAATCTATTGTTCTGGAACCACATTCTCTCCTACTACTGGCAAAAATGAGAAATCCGGGGCTAATGCCATGCCTGTGATAATTAAGTTTTGATAGTGAAATAGGTGAAGTATTAGGAAAATGTGAGTTGATAAGAAAGCTATACAGTTAAAAGAGAAAAGAAACACTGGGAAGGGTGATCTGTTGGCTGTTGCAGAAGTTACTGAAATAACCTCAGTTCTGTTCATCCTTATGTGCTTGTAGTGGCAGCAGTGGTGGCTGGGGTGTTGGAGAACTGTTAAGACTATTTGGATCTTGTCCGAAGTGACTTGTCTCAACATTTGACATAGAGACAGTGACCCTAATAAAGACTATATATGTCTACATATGTATCCCTGTGCATGTTTTTGATTGAAAACAATCCTGTCGTAAAATACTTGTCTACTCTGCTAAATCACTGTGAATGTATTTGTAGCCATGGGAATTATTTAATGTTTGATAATCTCTTATTTTGTTTATACTGAAAAATCATTAACTAAGAAGCAGAGAAAACAAAAAAGTGGTTTGTTAAATTCATATTATCTACTGTTCTTTCTTTTTTCCTGTATTTTCTTCAAATTAATCAATTAAAATGCACAGATGTTCAATTAAAACTATAAAAATTTTCCATGGCTACAGCTGTTTTGAAACTACATTGTTGAAAATTTAACATATCTAGTAATGATTCCCTCTCAGAAGAAGTTAAATTAATGACTCTTTGCTAGATTATTTTCCATTTGATAAATTAAACAAAATTAGAAAAAAGCCGGAGACTTACAATGCCTGCTACATTTATTAATTAGCATGATAGACTAGCAGATATTAATATGAAAAGGCAACAAAATGGAAAATGTCTCTTATTTTTCAAGTGAAATACCTTCAGGACTGCAGTTTATCTTATCAGCAAATGGTTATACGGTATAAATTATTAAAATTTCACCTGTAAATAGCAGACAAGTGACAAATTTCGTCATTCCACATAATAGAGATGGTAGAGATGTGATTATACAGGGCTAATATAACATTTTTCTTCACATTTTTGTCCACCCCATGTATGACAGACAGTGACCCTTAAATAACAAGTAGACACAGGATCTTTTCTTGGCTATGTTGCTTTAACTCCAAGAGAATTTGGTATTTTTTTTCTCATTTCCAATTTATTGTTTAATTTCTAAAGATCTGCTACTCAATTTTTTCTTATGCCAAAGAACTAGTACACGCTCATTGCATTAGTCAGGGTTCTCCAGAGAAGCAGAAGCAATAGGGTCTATATACATATACACGTATATACATATCAGTGAGAGACACAGAGACAGTTATTTTAAGAAACTGGCTCACATGATTGTAGGCGCTGGCAATTCTGAAACTTGTAAGGTGGGCTGGAAACTCAGGTAAGAGTTGATGTTGCAGTCTTGAGTCTGAAATCTGCAAGGTGGGCCAAACAGACTGGAAACTCAGACATACTTTCTATGTTGCAGTCTGGAGGCAGAATTCTTTCCTCTATGGGAAACCTCAGTCTTTGCTCTTAAGGTCTTCAACTGATTGGATGAGGCCCACTGCATTATGGAGAGTAATCTGCTTTACTTAAAGTCTCTGATTGTAAATGTTAATCACATCTAAAAAAATACCTTTACAGAAACATCTAGTCTGTTGTTTGACCAAACAACTGGGCACCATAGCCTTGCTAAATTGACATATAAAATTAACCATTACACTCATTAAGGAAATTTTAGAAAATAAAAATAAATTGAAAGTTGATATTAAAAAAGCACTTATAATTAAGTGCCTGCAAATGATCTCTGCTAACATGTCAATGTATATCCTAGTCTTCCTCTTATGTTTATATATCTTTTTTCTTCTGAAGTTGAGAATATAGTGTTTATTTTATCTCATAACTCATTATTCTCTTAAGAGTATAAACACCTTTTCACTTCATTAAAATGATTTCTTCTGAAACTCATATTTAATAGCTGCATTATAACCAATTGAAGGAATTGTTGGCCCCTTAGGTTTTCAATTTTAGGAGGACATTGTATCTTTTTACACTTATCCTTAGAATATATTACTACACATGCATTTGCTAGTTGAAAATATGCACATTTTAAAACTTTTTGCATGCATTGCTAAATTGCCTTCCAGAAATGTTGTACCAATTTACATCCCAATGGCAATATTCCAGAAGGCTGTTTCCCTTCCCCTTTTCAGTATTAGGTGTTAGAATAAAAAATATTCCAATCTGAAAGACAAAAGAGACTTTTCATTGTTGTTATAATTTGAATTTCTGTGATTTATAGTGATGTTGAATGAGTTTCTTCAGTTTATTGATATTTGCAGTTCTTTGTGAATTGTCCACCTTGCCCAATTTCCATTAAAATGCTTGTCATTTTCTTATTATAAAAACTGTATGCAACATATTATAATCCCTTTGTTATCATATATTTTGCAAGTGTTTCTTCCAGTTTACTATTTGCCTTTTAATTTTGCTTATAATCTTTTTGATATGCTGAAGTTTTTGTTTTTATTTTTGATTAACCAAATTCATCAACATTTTGTGTTATGTCTTGCATTTGGTTTCAGATATTATGGTTTTCCTACCCTGTGATTGTATGTCTTTTGTGCCATTATAGTTTCTTTCCTGTTTTTTTTTTTTGCTTTGGAAGTAAATTTGATGTATGGTGTGAGGCAGGGATTATTTTCCAGTTTACAATTTTGTTTAAAATACAACTTTTCTATTTCTTTCTAAACCTGGGGGAGATGGCGTGCAAAAGACTAAAAAGACTAGAAAGGAACAACTTATACATTGCACATCTGGTAGACCCAATATAGATCACAGTGGTTCTGCAGCATTATTTGGTTTTCTATCAAAAAGCAGAATTAAATGTAACAGCAATTGCCTGAGGCTTTCATGTGTGTGAATGTGCGTGTACAAGGGCTTGCAAGGGAGCCTGTGGGGTGACAATTATGGTGCTGGGAACCATTTCCATTGTGGCTCTATGATCTTATTAGCCACATTTTTCATAGACTTGGAAAAATTTTTCTGTATGGGTAATGCCTGCATCTTTAGTCAATGATCACACTACCTTAAGGAGTAGTAAACTATAGTGTTTTAACTGCAGGAGTACTTATGTGCCGGGGCAGAATATGTCCACAGACAAGAGGCTGCCAATGATCAAATCTTGTAATCAGTGAATAATTTGAGGCAGAAAGTTTATGACATCACTCCCTAGCACAGTGCTTTTTGTGGCCCTAATATAATTGTCACTGTATTTTTTTGTGTCCCCATAGGATATGTCTTCCATTTATTCTTTACAAAATTGTAAGTTGTTGGGTAACCTGGCTGCAAGACACTGTAGTGACTGAGATAAACCTTACCCTAGATATTCTCCTTTTTTCTTATCTTAAAAGCTCTCATCACTCTCATCTTCAATTTTTCATCACTAGGTGTGGGACAGGAAATAGTGATACAAAATTTCAAGTGAACCATATTAAGAATCATGATTTTCAGGAGCAAGCTTAGTATTTTATCAATACGTTTCATATATTCACCAATTTATTTTAGATTAGTAGTCTCTCTTTTTGAGATTACTTTTTCAGGGTTATCTTACAGTTTATTTTAAATGTAGTAGAATTCCTTATTACTATTTTTGAGTTTTTATTGTGTATTCCACTATTTTAGACTTGAAGTTTCTAGGAGACGGGGCTTGGGATTTTCTGTTTCATCAAGCTCCCTAGATGACTTATATACCCATTGAAAGTTTAAGAAACACTAGACCACTGTTTCTGGGTTTGGAATTAGTGTATTTGGGGAAATTTGTCACGAAATGTTGTGAAAAGATATGTACAAGTGCCTGGCATAGTGGCAGCCACAGAGTAGGCAATGCATAACTGTGCATTACTTCTTTAGTCTGGCTATTAAAAACAATTCATAAACTGATGTGTACTTGGTCTCTTCCACCTTTGTGGCTATTTCTAAGGAAGCTTCCATTTAAATATGTATATTTTACTGTGTATGCTTTGTATTACTAATCTTTATGAGCTTAACATTTAGAGGACCATGTTTATTGACTTTTTAGTGTGAACAGCTCATCATTCTGTTAGAGATTCAATATTCTGAATATTCCAGGAACATAAATATCCACAAGTGCTACTTGCATTAGCTAACAGAATTGCCATATATTTGCACAGCTGTTAAATGGTTGACTTAAAATTTAAAAAAAATAGTTCAGGTGTAGGAAGTTATTCAAATTATGTTAATATTCAGAGGTTTATACCAAAATAAGAAGATGCCACCTTGTGGTACAAAAAAAAAAAGATTCTTTAGTATGTGTGTAATATGTAGTTGACATCTTTCGAATAATATGTGGTTGACAAACCTATTTGAATAAATAGGAAAAGCAGCTAAAATGCTCATGCTTATAATCAAGTGTTTTAATTCAGTAACTATCTCACAAATAGAAAGATCACATGGAGAAAATTACGTCGAAGTGTGTTGTGTTATGAAAGTAGGGGTCTATTCAACAGTACACAATAGTCATATAGAAATTAAAATGGAGCATTTCAGTGATGTTTAATGTGATCAAATAAACTGGGAACATATATTTTAACAATTAAGATGGTCTTACATGTTTAAGAACGATTTTTATATTTTGTTCCTTTAGGTAAAAAGTAAATTTTTATTATGATTTAATTTTAATGAGCTTAAAGGTAATGTTTTACCTCTGAATAACATTTATGTATATTAAAATGATGTTTTATTAAAAAGACAAAGATTATTTGAATGAATTATGAGCTATGGCATTTACCTAGATGACGGTTCCTTGCATCAAATTATCCTAGAATTTCTGAGGATGAGTCAATCTTGGAAACCATGTAGTCCGGCATTCTCTCTTTTATAGGTGTGTAAACTGAGGCACAGAGCTGTTGTATGACTTGTCCAGCATCCTCCATCTCTTCAGTGGTTGACTCTTTATCCTGGGCTCCTTCTCCCTCCTCATTCTGCATTTGAATTGGTCTCCTGTTTCTCAGAAAAGAATGGAAGAGAATACATTTCTCCCCTCTGAACCTTTCATTAAATGTTTATTCTGTTGCATTTCTCCATAAGCATTTTTATATTGCCATTTTCTCCTCTTATTAGAATACTTAATATAGTTCCAAATAGTGCATAATTGAAAACAGTTTATCATATCCATTTTTATTTATTGGTATAATAGTATCCCTGCGATCTGGTGGCAGGAAAGTACTGCACTATTTTGTTGTAATTTATCCCATTTTAAATGTTCATTTGGGTCTATGAAATTGCATAATACTTTTTAGAAATACACTTTCAGAGTATGTGTTGGGAAAAACCGCAAACATCAGAATTAGTTTAGAAAATTTTGCAGAGACAATATTGTGGGATATTCCAAATTGCAAAATTGAACAGGTAATCAGCTAATCATTTCAAATATTTTGAAAGTGAGTGCTCACCAAGATCTTGTCCATAGACATTTGTCCATGACAAATGACAAAGGAGGGTACTGGCATTTCTTGTTATTGAAATTTTAGAGGAGCAAGGGAGCGCTGGGTGCATGTATTTATCAGGAAAAGCATCACAGGTAGAATTATATTTAAATAGGATCTTGAGAAATAAGAATTCAGATAATTAGGTGGCGGTGGGGGCGGGCATTCTAGACAGAAATGGTCTGACCTGAGACTATTTCTCTCTGGGACGTAGTGATTAGAAATTTGCTTAGAGATGAGGGTAAGGGTAAGACTATTGAGGACATTATTGGATGAACTAAGAATGTTTAACTCTTTTCTGTATATAATGGAAAACCATGGGTAACTTTTGATTAAGAAAGTGATATGAATGAACTAGCATTAGGGATGAAAATTATACAGAAAAATGTGTTTCTGTGAAGGTAACTTGAAATACATGTGTGTTGATGACCTTTAATTGAACAGGCAAACTTTCTATTCTCAGGTGTCCTTTGATTTGCAAGTATCACAGAACAAATTATTTTTATTTGAGTGCTTTCCCTTTCTTATTGTATTTGCCAGAAATAGGCAATGGAAAAATTCGTACTTCTTTTTCAACAGTTCACTTTTTCAACAGCTCCAATCTATAGGACGACTGTCATCTTCCATGTGCAGGTTTATTTTAACAACAAACAAATAAAACCTAGGGGTGGTTGCACATTAATGTGGTGGTAGAACACCCCATCCTTTATACGCTTTACAGACGGTGTTACTAGGAGGTCAGTTAACTCAGTATGGCTCTGTATAGGTCTCAAGAACCTAAAGAAATCCAGAAATCTGGAAAATGTCCCTGTGGTAGGCAGAATAATGGCCCCCCCAAAGATGCACATATTCCAGTCCTCAGAACCTGTGAATGCATTAGGTTATATGGCAAAGGGGAATTAAGGTAGAAGGTGGAATTAAGGTTGTGTGTCAGTTGATCTGAAAATAGGGAGATTATTCTGGATTATCTGGGTGGGCCCAAGTGAATTACAGGGGTCCTTAAAAGTGGAAGAGGGAAATAGAAGAGGAAGTCAGAGTGATAACAATATGAGAAGGACAAAATTCACCACTGCTGGCTTTGAAGACAGAAGGGGGCCACAAGTCAAGGAATGTGGGCAGCCTTTGGAAGCTGGGAAAGGCAGGAAAACAAATTCTCCCCTAGAAGCTCTCCAGAAAGGACTGTAGCCCTCCAGGCACCTTGATTTTAGCCCAGTGAGACCTGCTTTAGACTTCTGACCTACAAAATTGTAAGATGATAACTTCTTGTTGTTTTAAACCACTAAGTTTGTGCTAATTTGTCACAACAGCAGTAGAAAACTAATATAACCGCAACCAAAAAAACAAAGAAATAATCACAATGGCGACGAGGATGTTGATTTTCCTCCTCTTCCACTTCCTTCTTCCTCTACCACTGCCTCCGCCTCCCCCTCCTCATGAACATCTCCTAGTGACGCCTTGTGGAGGACTTACTGTCTATCTGTTTAGTACTTTACATATATAATCTCATCCACCTCTTACCCCTACCTTGCTGGTAGGTATTATCTCCAGTTTGTGCTAATAAACAAAGAAAGGCTCAGGGAGATTTGAAGAGAAATTGCCCAGGACCTTGCAGTTCACTTGTGGCAAAGACCAGATTTAAACTATTTATCTGAGGTTAAAGCCTCATCCTTTCTAGTGTAGAAGTGGTTGGGAGACAGGAGAACCTCGGGACTGAACATGTTGGCTCTGGAGCCAGACCACCTGCTTTGAATTCTGGCTCCTTATCTTACTGGTTGGACTAGTACCTGGGACATAGTAAATTCTCAGTATATCTTGGCTATTATTATGATTAATTGCTATTAGTATTATTATTATACTACATAGATGGCACAATAAGAGCAGTCATTGTCATAGGAAGGTGATTGTTAAAGTGACCACTACCATATCCATTTTATTGAGCTTAACTATACACTATAAGCTTTTCAAACTTCATTTCATCCCTGAATTTTGGCTTTTGGAATTTGTTGAAATCACTCTCCATCTCATTAAGCAGGGAGCTTGAAACTCATTAATTGATTGATTTGGCATTTTCCTTATTTCTAACTGCCAGGCATACCTTATTTTACTCTGTCACCCACTGCCCATTGCTGGACAGTATCTTGAAATATTTACTGTAATTCCCACTCTTTTGATTGGCTCTAACTTTGTGCAGAGAACTGCTCCCTTTGGAAAGTTACTTGGGTAAAGGAAAATAGGGATGTGACTGGAGAGAAGACAGTCTTTTGGGTGTAAGTGATGATCCCTCTGTTCTACCATTGTCGGTAGATGGTATTGTGATTTCATTGGACACCTATGCAACTTGTAGCCCATCTTATCATTATGTCATAGATGAGCCTCATGCCATGTTTAACCAACTCTCAACCAGATCAGAAGACCAGTAACAAGCCCAGAAATTTGTACTAGGGCAGTATAAAGTCACTGCATCTCCACAGTAAACTTTTGGTAATCCAAAACAACAGGATTTGTGGTTGTTTCCAGATTCTGATTCTATTGGCCAGTACAAGACTATCATTCATCTCTGGTGCTAGACCAGGACTGGAGTCAATGTATGCTGGGCAGCAATTCATTTGTATTGTATCTGACACTAAGTGAGGTCCCAACACTTGGGACCATCAGATGTCAGTCTCTTCCCAGTCAGCTTCCTGATCTCCCATTTGCTCTTCAACTCCTTTGACTTCTACAGTACTGTTTTCTCCTTGTTCTTCCAGCTCTCGTTCTTGGTTTCCTTGATGGACTTCATTTCTATAGTTCTGAGATTAAAAAATAGTTTTCTCCTGTTTTAAAACTTCCACCCTTTACTCTTCTTGTTCTACCCTCTCTTCGTGGATGCTTTTACTGACATTCATGCTTATAGCTATTAGCCATGTGCTGATGACTCCCCGTACTGTCTCACTAGCTCCACAATTCTTCCCTGAGCTTCAGAATTATAAATCAAGTGGCCTACCAACTGGATGTTTGGATGAACCTTGAAATCAACAAGTCTGAATTTGAAATTTTCATCTATCCTCTATACTGCTGTGTTCTCTCTCTTAGTTGTGGCATCATTATCATCCTGTCTTCAAATAATAATAAACTGGTTTCCCTATTTTTATCTATTTTAATGTATTTCTTGAATCTTTTTCCTTTCTATCTTTATTATCACTGTCCTAATTCAGGCCCTCATGTTTGTCATCTGAATTTTAATTTTGTTGTTGATTATTTTCATGTATAGGTGTAAATGTTGCCATTGAATATATCCATTAAATCTCTTCTTTTTTGATTCCTTCCATTGTTTTAATGCTTAGACTGTACTAATCTGCCATGAAATGTTACATATTCATAGAGATTTTTCTCTAGATTATTGTTTTCTTTTTTCTTAATTAATTATTAATGCTTTTGTAGTTTCTTTTCTTTTTAATGTTAAATCCTCTTTCCCATTATTATCATTATTTATTTAGGTTTTGAGTACTTGCAACTTCTTTCTTGATTGTGTTGAATGTTTACTCTAATAATTTTTACAAAAACTAGCTCTTATAATTACTGATTAATTTTAGTATGTTTTTGGCTTTTTAAACATTTTTACTCATTTCTCCTTTTATCTTTAATAGTTTCTTCTTTCTGATTTTCTTATTTTTTTTTTTTTGTTGATAGCATTTAGGATTATGAATTTGCCTCCAGTTTTCAGCTTCCTAAGCAATACATAAGTTATGATTTGTAGTACTTTTTAAAGTATTTATAGTATGTGGAATTTCACACATATACAATATAAAGAGAATAGTTTAATCAACGCCTATGTACCTATCACCAAGTTTCAAGAATTGTCAACATTTTGCCATACTTGTTTCACCCGTGCCCCCAACTTTTTTCATGCAACATTTTAAAGCAAATCCTAGACATCATGAAATACAGTAATATTAATGTATATTTTAAAATATATATGTGTGTAGGTATTTGTGTGTATGTGTGTATATGTGTGAGTATGTATATACACACACACTCTGGCACACACATTTCCAAGTGATTGGGGAATCTTTTAGGCTTGATTAAAATATTTGTAATTGCAGGACATGTAGTCGGATTATTTGATCTGTATTATTTCTGCTTCTGATAATTTATTGAGCTTTCCCTCATGAGTTAATATCTAGTCAATTTTTAAATATATCATACATGGATTCTTCAAAGGCAAATAAACTATTTTAGAGTAGGCAGATCAATACATATCTTGTTATTAACTATACTAGTTCAATTCTCCATTTTACCGTTGTTTTAATGATAATAGTCTAATTCTCCATGTTTTCAAACTCTTCGTGATCTGTCCAAGATGTATTAAATCTGTCAAGACAACTTTGTTTCTGTCCGTTTTTTATTTTATATTTGCCTGCCAGTTTTAGCTTAATATATTTGAATGTTGTATTATTTGACACATAAAGATTCATGGCTGCTATATTCTCATTATCATAACTTTTATCAATATAAAACAACTTTCTTTTATCCCATTTTATGCTTTCTACCTTAAAACCTACATTTTCCAGAATTAACATTGCCACCTCTACTTTCATTTAATTTATATTTGCTTGAGAAATCTCTACTCACTCTTTTATTTTTAACATTTACGTGCACTTCCAAATTAGAGATATCAGAGTAGCAGCACACAGACTGTGTCTTTTGACTCAATCTGATAGTTTTCCAGCTATTTCCAGTTTTTTCAAAACTGGTAAATTTAGTCTTATCTCTTTTCTTATGGTTATCTTGCTTTTTATTTTCTCTTTCATTTCCTTGAATTTTTGGATTTCTATAATTTTTTATTACCTTTGTTTGGTTGCTATTGTTTTAATGGACTATACTTTCATCTTCTCTAGTGATTAGGAAAGTTGACATCTTGATACTTATTCTACTTATTTTCCAAAATATCCAACTTCTATTTTTCTGAATATTAAAGTCGATAAAAAAGCAATATCTTCTGTTTATCTGCAAGGAATGCTTTTATATTTCCTTCCCCATTCCTCACTCCTCACTTGTTCATTTTGAAAGTACTATTTGACTTAGACTGATATTACTAAATTATTTTTACTTCAGATTTATTCTTTTATAAGAATTATTTTTGACATTTGCATTCAGATTTGAAAATATATTTGCAAGAGCTGTTTAGGGCTAACACTTATGTTTAATTATTTCAGGGCTCATCACTAGGTTTTACATCCCAACTTTCCTATTCGTGAGGTTTTTAATTTTAATTCAAGTTTTAGTAGTCTTCATCCCAACTTATTTTCCTTTTCTCTCAAATTGTTCTTTCCTTTTATGGTATATTGAGGGGGGCAAACAATTTTTTAAAATTTTTTCATGGTTGCTGTAAGAGTGACAAATATCTGAAACTTCTGGGTGATGTTTCCCTTGCTTGCTTTGCCACGTTTAACCACAGGTCCGTTGTTTTGTTTCTCTGACATTTACTCAAATGAGGACTTTTTTTCCAGATTCATTGTTTTTCATTTTTTCTCCTTGTACCTTTCTCTACGTACTATTGGATAGCTTAATGTGTTCATTTTCCTTCCTAATTTGCAGTGACCAGTGGGCAGCCACATAGCGTGGTCTTGCTCTCCTGAGGTGGAATCTTCTAGTACCCCCGCTACCCACCAAAAATAATGGAATTAATTGAAACTATAACCTTTAGGATTCAGTGAGAGCAGTACTCTTCCACATCTTTCTTCCACATTTCATTTGTGGGTACAATATCTCCCAGGATACAATGGGCTGTAATTATCCCCCCATGTCTCTTTTCCTCAACTATTATTTTCTGAGAGTTTTTCTATCTGAATAGCATAGAAATATGAGTGGACAGGAAGGGAGTATAATATTCTGCCTGCCTGAAAATCAGCACCCATTTTGAACAGAATGGCTGCTCAGTTTCCTGTTTAGTAAAGGGTCCAAATCTCTGAGCTGAGCCGTGCAACAGACAATGGGAGCAGAAAAAAACAGAACGAAAAACCCTACTGCTCTTCCAAGGAGGTAGACTTTTCTGTTTTATGAGGTGATGCTTGGATAGGCTACCGACTGTTTTCTCACTCTTGATGCATCAGCCTTATAATCACTCGAAATTTTTCCCAGATTTCTGGCACTGGGTTTCCTGTCAGTCTTAGTTTTCTGTGTTAGAGTTTTCCATTTCATATGTATGTTATTGACGATTGGGAGAGACAGTGCCAAGCGATGGTGGCCAGATGCCATTTTATACCAGAAGTCTTCTCTTATCTACATTTAATGGTTATAAATAATGAGTGCATTTGTGGGGAGTACTTTCACTTACTCTTTCCAACAAACCCTGGGACCAATTTTCTTAGGGATCAATTAAATTCAACACCTACTCTGTGCATTTAAAAAAATATGCCCAATATTCAGTAGAATAGAAATGGCTTCTGCTCCAAAGTATTATGATTAGGACTATAACAGAGTTAGGTTGAAAGGTCTATGGTACACCAGAGTGAAAACCACTTTTCTCCTTGGAAAATTGGAAAGGCTTTACAGAGAAGATAGATACAGAGAAGTGAATCTTGGGGTATAAATAGGTATTCAGAGGCTGGGTAGAGAGATCAGGACATCCTAGGCAAAACAAAAAGCACCGTGACTTAAGAGAGTGTAGTATGAGATCAGGAAGTGATGATAGGGTGCAGGCGATTAAGCTGAAGAGGTTTATGAGGCCCCCACTTGTATGGATGGTGGATTGGAAAAGGAAAGATGGATGGCAGGAAGATCGATATTAGAGCAGTTAAAATCAGCTAGGCGAGTAAAGATGGGAGAGTGAAATCAAGCAGCAGCAGCAGAGATGGAGAGGAAATGGCAGGTTTACAAGTCTGAAGTGGAGAGACAGAGGACTAGGAGGAGGAGTGCGTAGTTTGAAGACTGGTTCTTCTGATCTGCCAATCATGTACAGGTACATGTGTGATACAATGGTCAAAGTAATTGATATGTGAAAATAAACCACTTTTGCTTTCAACATTTGCAACTCAACCTTTTACCTGCGTTAAGGTTATCACTCATGTGTTTGGGTTATGATCAGATAAATCTACTTATTTTAACACACTCTTTTTGCACTAGTACTAATAGTTTTTCTCATTGTGCCAAATAGTCACATTTCTAGTGATGGGAAAACCAAAGCGTAAATTGGATTTGGCACAAATCTTGAGGAATTCCTATTAGGGCTAGCTGGGTAACTAATCTTATTTTTGATTTCCAAGCAAACATTTTTTTCACTAGAATTATCTACCTTCATGCTCAAGAAAATTCATATAACTATCTGAAAACTTATGATAATTTACAGATTAAGTTGGAAGCCATTTTGTACCTTTGTTATACTTGCAGTAAGTCCTAGTTCCAATGAATACATTTCTTTTACAAATCTCATATAGGTGTGATTAAAATAAATCATAAGAGAGACAAAGTAGGATTATTTCCCTAAAGTTTTGGGGAAACCAATATTCTATTCAGAGAACCAAATGGTGTTATCCAAGTGAAAATGTTATTTATCCCCCAAAGGAGTTTCTACCTATTACCCACAATTCAGTTAGATAGATTTGCTTCTCATGTTTGAATTTCTTCCCCAATATCATTTATCTTTTATTCAAGTGAAAAAAATTCTTAAACTGTATTACTGAGAAGTTTTCTACTAATGGGAAAGTAAACAGTAGAACAAAAATCCTTAATATACACTAGAATTGCTCGAATGACTTAAAGTACCCATTTTATAAACTTGTGATACATTTATAGGTTTCTGAAGTGGAGAAAGAAATCTCCATTTGCTCTAGTCAAATAACTTTTAGAGAGGTACTAGAAATTATATGTGTATGTATATATATATAACATCAGGTTTAATAACTTGGTGATGTGCATTACAAGAAATGGCATTCTTCTCACATTCTCACGAGAGGGGTAAAAATTTTTAGAAAGTACTTAAGATTGAACTGTGATAATCACTCTAGAAATTAATGCTAAAATGTTTTGTGATACACTTGTATTAATTTAAAAACGTAACTTCTTATCCATTATATAGTATTTGTTTTCAAACGTTTAAAAACTCTGATAAAGATTCTAACACAATTGTAATCAGCTACCATCAATATGCAGAGGCTGGTTTTCATTTTCCACTTTGCATTGAGAGGTAGTCCTTAAAGTACTGAAGACCAAGCTGTACTTGAAAATGGGTGAGATTTACTTGTGCTTAGATCTCTTCTATTCCTCCTCAACTTTCAAGACATGCTTTCCTTTGATAAGGATGCTTTGGAATCTGAATTTTAACATGTAGCTGTGTGTATTTAGTAATGCAAATATACACACTGTATATTATTTTGCTTGTACAGTAATTATTTTCATTTATGAAATTCTAAATTCGATGTTAAATATTGAATATTTTGGTTAAGTGACAGCTTGTGCTAGCTTTAGGATATTCCTGCTTGATAATTATTCATGAGAAGAACAGCTGAAAACAAACTAGTTATACACCTTGGCAAATTACTGTGATTGTAATTCTGTGAAATTTCCCCATGGCCATGTGACTTTATTATAAGTACTCTAACAGTGCAGATGTCCAGAATGTTGTTGTTGTCACAAATGTTATTCCTATATTCAAAGTTTTTGAATTACTCTTTACTGCTTCAGAGAAAACGTGAGGAAGGAGATGAGACATGCAATATGTATGATAGAGCGTATGCAGCTCTTTTCAGTGCCTGCCCTCCCTTGGTTTGGGGTGGGCATGGTGCTCACATACTGCATTCCTGTAAAATATAGAATCGGTAGCGTTTTTATGAAATCTAGACATGATGAAAACATTTCCTATTAAATGTTAAGAAAAAAGGAAAAATAGCCCCAATTTATCATCCTTCAAAAAAATTCAGCTGAAAATCAAATGTTATTTCCCTACTCTCCTCCCTTTTCAGTTCCTTCCCCATATGGTTCCTGAAATGTTCCTCCATTTAAATGGATTTTAAAGCTCATTCCTTATAGTTCCTAGAGCATTCATTGCTTTTGAGAAAAAAAAGAAAAACATTTTAGCATGTGCTATTTTTGTTATTCTAATTAGTGAAAACAGCTGGTCCTGTGCAGCTCAGACTGTAATCTTTTTCAACACATTGTTCAGATTTTTTTTTCCTCCTCTTCTGTCAAGCTACAGGCTACCACCTCTCCTCTTCCCACACAAATCAACCCCCAAAACACCTGCACACACAACCTTAAATATCACCTACATCTGCCATGAAAGGAAAAGGGAAACAGCCTCTCCTTCCTAGTGGCTGGGCAGGGCACATGCACCAAATTATACAGAAGGTGAATGAAAGTCATTCTCCAGGTACTACCTCATCCATGTTACATTCACCAACCACTTTACTCTGTTGTCTCAAAAGTACAGCTATCTTATAGTTTTTTGTTTTGTTTCTTTTTTCTTTCTCAACTCCTTCTGGTAAATGGGAGTAGCCTCTTGTATAATCAGAGATTGAAAAATTGGATAATCAAACCTTACTCACAATTTGGTATCTATCAAAGGCATGTGACTGCCAATGATCATTGAAGCTGATCAAAGTCACACTCCGTTGTCATGGCAACGAATCCCCATTTTGTTTATATGGAGGGGTACGCACCACAGGAGAATAATGCCGAGATGAATTAAATTTGTGTTGTTGAGAAATTAACATGTGGGATGCTTAAGAGTGAGTTGAGTGGGTGCTTACCAGTGTGGTTTTTTTTTTTTTAAAACAAGGGAGGTGGGGGGAACAAAACATAATCTATGGGGGGGGTGTCATAATGGAAGAGTCCAGTAAAATACTGAAATATTTCAGTAGCGCATTTCTAAGGTAGAGTCCAGATAGAAGGTAATAGTTTTTATTTGGTTTTGTCACTGACACATTTCATGAGCTTAAGAATCTCCAGGCTCTTTGGCTCTTCTTCCTTGTTCCAAATTTAAAAAGGATTACAAGGGGATGCATCTTTCAAGTTTTATATTTGTTTTTCCTTTGAGCTAGAAACAACTCTTAATTAGTAACCACTAATCTGCTAGGGAAAACATAGTATGATTAGTATATTTTAATTTTCAGTGATTTGAGACCTCCCCTAGCCAAATTTTGGGGTCGAATGAAGCTCTTTGCATTTTTCGTTTGGAAGATATCACCTGGTCATGAAGGTGATAAGTCATTAAAAATTTTTCCCATGATTTTTTCTTACATAATGCTGTTTAAAAATCTTTATCATAAATTATAGTCTCTTTCTCAAAGGAAACATGATAGAGACGAGTTATTTTAACTTTTTATCACTTTCAAACAGTAGCATTCATTGCCACCTCATCCGTTCTTCCTCCAGGCATGATTCGCCTGCTGTTCTCTCTCTCGTCCTTCCACTTCATCCGGCCTCTGTGTCAAATGCTTGCACTATAATCCCCGTCCACACGGAGCTATCATTTCCCTCTTCTCCTCCAGCAGCCACCAGGAACCATTTCCTCTTAGTTTCTGAAATAAACAAGACTGTCGTATGTCCAAATATCAGTTTCTTTCAGTTGTACTTGTTATTTTGGTCTTCTACCTCTTTATACTGCGCTCATTACTATTCAAAATATGAATTCCACAAATATTTGAAGTGACTGCCTCTTTCAAGGCTGTGCTGGCATGTAAGATGTGATCCCAGTCTGGGAGTTTATAATCTTGTTAAGAGAAAGGGAGAGAAACCAACACTCACTGACAGTCTCCTCTGTGTCAGTGTCCCTGCTGGCACTTGGTGTGTTTATACCTTGTTGGATCTTTATACACACTGGAGATGTGTAATACCCTTATTATTCAAGTGAGGAAACTGAGTCATGGAAAGGTTAGGCAACTTGCTTAAGGACATGCAATGGCAGACTATGCCTAAGGTCTGCAGTGCCCTACTCCAAGATCCATGTTTTTTGTTTTTTTCTGCTTTGGATGATAAAACAGATACATACACACATAAATACCACAAAAGATGCAGTGAAATGAATGATACAGGAGGGTTAATGACAATTCCTGCTTCAGAAGTGAAAGATAAGGAATAGGCCTCTTCTAACCAGGATGGTCAGGGATAATTCTGGGGAGGAAGTAACATTTGAGTAGAGCCCTGAGAAGTGCAGCATTTATTAGGTGAAGACAGAGCATAGAGGAGAGGCTGAACAACCTGCCCTCTGTCACCTAGGTCCATGCTCAGAACAGAGATGAAAACTTTGTGGTTTTTGGTTTTGTATTTCTCTTGGCTTCCACACGAATAATGTTCACTCATAATCTCCAACTGGGGGCTTGCTGCTTTTTTACTTTTATTACCTGAATTGTTTATCAAAAATGGCTATTCCAGAATGAGATGTGGTAGATGATATATTCCTGTTTTATTGAGCTATAAGACCCTTGGAACATACTACCTTTGTTAGTCAAATTAGATCAAATCAATGAAGATCTAGTACAGCCAACCTTCCACAATTCTCTATTGTATATGGTAATCAAGGATACTGATAAATGAGATTCAGACAGAATCTGCTAGCCACCACTTTACTGTTTACTTCAATCCCTTCTCCTGCCAAGGTTTGATGACCTGCTAACATTACGAGTCTCTTTTCTGATTGCTGGAGGTGTTATTAAAAAACAAAGAAAGAGAAGAGTCTGGAAATAGAAAATATGCCCAATTATCTGTTAGAGAGGATTGAGGCAGGAAGCAAGGGGTAACAGGTTTCTATACCAGCCACTTAGCTGTGTAACTCATGGAAGGCGATGATCTCCTACTTCCTCGTTTCCTTGTCTGTACACTGAAAACGATACTACTACCATTATCACTAGAGTTATTAGCAAAGAAGTATTGAGTAGTTCTCGTGTCATTTTTGACTGAGTTGATATTAATTCACTCCAACAGCTTTATGGAGAAGATCATTTTCATAATAAAACTATCTTGCCACCCAAAGAGGTGTTCCTCTCCTTAGAGAAGCAGAAGTCTGCACACTTTCTGTTGCCCTCTCCACTCGGCAGTAAGTCCTGGCCTCCCTTGGAGAGCTTTGTGCCCATCAAGTCCCTGTCCTCATGGTGGGAACCTGTGATCAGGGGAGCCCCTCCACACTGACCCTTTCTCCCACAGGAAGATTCTTTTAGCCCAAGACTTCAGGGAAAATATATTCGGAAAAATTTTTTTTTAAAGTTTCTCCTTGGAGGCTTCCCCCTCCCCGCCCCCAATGTCTCTTTCCTCTGAGAATAAAAGCAAAGCTGCTAAATTTAGGGAGTGGAATTCTTTCACCAAAAGTATTACGTAGTCTTATTATTTGCTGGTCAAATGTGTTTAAACCACTTAACTCATTTATTTGGTTAAGAGGAAAAGAAAATCTGGTCAGTGCCTTCCAGGAAGTGAGTTAATCAGCTGGCAAACAATGGCCTGTGTTGTTATTATCACTGACAGGTTATCTGACTAGTAGGAAAAGGTTTTCACAGCACATTCCAAACCACTGTCCGAGCATTTTCAGGCTGTTTTGACCTTGTCTAAAGAAGCAGGAAGAATGTCTCCTACAGCTTCAGTGTGCTTTTCACACACACTGGGGAATTTTGAAAATGTTCCTGTCAAAATCTACATGAGCCTGTTGCAGGGTGAGCCGTTTAGAGACCAACGCTGTATGGTTACTGGTTAGCTCCAACCATGCCAATACCCCACCCGCGGCCCCAAAAGAGCTTTGTGGGATTTTGAGGTTTCAAAATGGACCTTCAGGCTAGAAGGCAAGGAGTGGGGGGATTCAGGAGCAGAGAGCTCTAGTTCAGCCTCCCTGTGTATTAGTTGGGCTTGAGGAGTGTGCAGCGGCTTAACGATAAAGTCATGAACTTAGCGCACAGCTTTGGCACCATATTGTTCCTTTCCACAGTGGGTTGTCTAATTAACAAGGGCATCAGGCCCTCCGCTCTTCATACCAGGAGACCTGCCACGAATTTCAGCTTAATCAACTTTCACTCACTTGGTGAACATCCAAAGAGTATCGAGACTTCAGTAATTGCTCGATTGTTAAGGAATTGTTAAACAGATCTTGTGCAGAAATGAAGTTTCTTGAAATACATTTGCATCATCAGAATCTAAGCTTACGTTCCTGAGCAATTCTGTCTACTTCTAAATTTCTGAATGGCTTTTTCACCTAGTGCTATTTTTATCCAGCATAGAGGAACAAATACATAAAAGAAATCTCAATTTGTTAAAGCCCGATATTATGGCGTAATGACTGGATTCGACAATGAACTGACTTTTGAATTTTAGTGAGTGGTAAATGAATGGATTGGAAGCTGCTGCTTTTAGAAATGGGCTTCTTCTGTTCCTCTATTCTAAATTTCATACTAGAAGGAAAGTTATTTTGCAGGTATAGTCCTTTGCCTGGAGGTTGCTTTTAATTTACTTGAAATAGTGGTTTCTTTTTCCTCTTTCCATTAAAGCTTTCTTTCTATTCAAGTCTAGAGCGTTGAAAAACTGTAGCAAGTATTTAGATCCTTTGTGATTTACAGGTTTTATGTATATATTCAACCTATAGTAAGCCAGCAAGTATTCCCCTTCCCAGGCAAGGAGAAATATTGTCTAGAAGTAAATGAAAACGTTAGTAGGGCTTAATGAACTTCATGAAGACTTGGGAAAACAAGAGACCACAGATGACTTTCTTTTCTCTTCTCTTCTTTTTCTTTTTTGAATGCAAGAAACCAAATAAAATATTAGCTATATTAGCGCCTAAATAGAAGATTCTGGTTTAACTAATCAAGGCAACAAGGTAGACAGACAAGACTGATACAGGTAGATAGATGAAAATAAAGAAAAAACCAAAACCAAAAAAAAACACCCCACTTATTTTAACGCTACTCCACAAACTGTATAGAGATGGCACGTTCTCCACCGGGTTTCCTGTGGGAATAGGAAGCAGAGAGGGCTAACTTCTCTCAGCCTTTTTGTAAAGCAATAGCAGCCTCCCTTTGCCTTCCTGGTTGCAAATTTGTGGGATGGAAGTAACAGTCCCTATACCTTGAGAAGAGGAAATAGTTCACATTGACCAATTTTTTATTGGAAAAGTAAGAAAGTTCACATTCTTATTTACATAGTGTAACTATCATTCATTCTTCTGTTGAGAGGTAGTATCATTAGAGAAAGAACTTGGAATAAAAGAAAGTGACCTTGAATTTTATTCTCCTGCTCCTAGTAGCTGTATAAGTTGGTAAGATACTGAATTCCTCTGGCCTTCACTTGTCTGATCCATGGAATGGGTATAATATTTTATGGACCAGAAAATAGAAACTGGGAAAAGAAAAGGCTTTAATGTTCCGTCCAGAAGTGTGTGCAGTTTTTTTTGTGTGTGTGTGAGGAAGATCAGCCCTGAACTAACATCCATGCCAATCCTCCTCTTTTTGCTGAGGAAGACTGGCCCTGAGCTAACATCTATTGCCAATCCTCCTCCTTTTTTTTCCTCTTTTCTCCCCAAAGCCCCAGTAGATAGTTGTACGTCATAGTTGCACATCCCTCTAGTTGCTGTATGTGGGACGCCGCCTCAGCATGGCCGGACAAGCCGTGCATCAGTGCGCGCCCGGGATCTGAACCCCAGGCTGCCAGTAGCGGAGCACACACACTTAACTGCTAAGCCACGGGGCCGGCCCTTGTGCAGTTTTTAGGATGGGCGTGTACCACTAATATTCTCCGATTTTAGCTAAGAGTCAAGATTTCTCATGTGCTATAATAAAATGAAGCTTCATGCTAGACAATGAAATGAGAAAATTGGGAAAAGCCCTAATCGTTATCTAGCTTTATTTCAAAACTCTCAGAAAGGGAAAAACGGACTTTTTCAGACAGTTGCTAAATTATTGCAGGCACTGGATTAACTCTACATGTTGCTAGCTTCTCGGGTTGGTTACTGTTGTCCATTCGTCTCTTTCTGGCTTCCCGGTAAATAGTATGTAGACCAAAACCTCATTTTTTTTTTTTTTTTTTTTTTTTTTTGTTAATAAGTCTCACTTTATTTATTTATTTTTTTAATTTTTTGTTTATTGCAGTAACATTGGTTTATAACATTGTAAAAATTTCAGGTGTACATCATTGTACTTCTATTTCTGCATAGATTACATCATGTTCACCACCAAAATACTAATTACAACCCATCACCACACACATGTACCGAATTATCCCTTTCACCCTCCTCCCTCCCCCCTTCCCCTCTGGTAACCACCAATCCAATCTCTGTCCCTATGTGTTTGTTTATTGTTGTTATTATCTACTACTTAATGAAGGAAATCATGCGGTATTTGACCTTCTCCCTCTGACTTATTTCACTTTGCATAATACCCTCAATGTCCATCTGTGTTGTCACAAATGGCTGGATTTCATCGTTTCTTATGGCTGAGTAGTATTCCATTGTGTATATATACCACAGCTTCTTTATCCATTCATCCCTTGATGGGCACTTAGGTTGCTTCCAAGTCTTGGCTATTGTGAATAACGCTGCAATGAACACATGGGTGCATGTACCTTTACAAATTGGTGTTTTCAAGTTCTTTGGATAAATACCCAGCAGTGGGATGGCTGGATCATATGGTAGTTCTATCCTTGATTTTTTGAGGAATCTCCATACTGTTTTCCATAGTGGCTGGACCAGTTTGCACTCCCACCAGCAGTGTATGAGAGTTCCCTTCTCTCCACATCCTCTCCAACACATGTTGTTTCCTGTCTTGTTAATTATAGCCATTCTGACGGGCGTCAGGTGATATCTCATTGTAGTTTTGATTTGCATTTCCCTGATAGTTAATGATTTTGAACATCTTTTCATCAAAACCTCATTCTTGTCTCTAGTTGTTACAGCTAACTTTTAACTATCCCAGGATGGACTTGCCACATTTTTGACTTGCTGATCAATCATGCTAAGGGTTTAAAATAACTTGTTCAAACTCATCTGTTGTTTCTTTTCATTTTTCCCCTACTCATGAAACCTACAATCCAGCTGGACACTTAAAAAACAACAAGATACCTAATTACCATTCCAGTTACTATGGCTGCATAACAAATTATCCCCAAATTCACTGGCATAAAACAATTGTTTATTAGGCTTATTGATTCTGTGGGTCAGAAATTCAGTCGGGGCACAGTGGGGACAGCTTGTCTCTGCTCCACAATGTCTGGGGCCGCAGGTGGAAGACTTGAAAGCTGGGAGCTGGAATCATTGGAAGTTGGCTCACTCACATTTCTGGCAACTGATGCTGACTGTAGGCTGAAACTTATCTGAGGCTATTGACCAGAACACCTGCATGTGACCTCTCCATGTGTTCTGGGCTTGCTCAGAACTTGTTGAGAGAGACCTGGACAGAAGCTGTGTCCTTTTGAGTTGGGCAGTCATATGACATCACTTCCGTCTACTCTATTGGTCTGAGCAGTCATAATCCTAACAAGTTCAAGGGAAGGGGAAATAGACTCCACCTTTTCATGGGGAGTGGCAAGATTCTGAAAGAGCATGTAAGACTTTGAATATTGCTGTGATCACTTCTGGAAAATGCAATCTGCTGCAATTACCTTCCCCTCAACATTGAGAGGTTGTAAAATATATACAGCCAAGTAAATATCCACAGCAAAAAATAACTTCTATTAAGCAGGTGGCTTGCTTCTATTTATGGGGGAGAGGAGGCTATTTCTCTTGGGGAGAAAGGAAGAGGAAATAGTTGTAAGCAGAGAGTCATTTGTAACAATTAAATTAGATGGCTTGTGAATGCTAAAATAATAAATTATTCCCAAATTAAATACAAATATCAAAACCACATTGCAACATTAAATTTAAATGTTTTGGGATGGATTGTTCTTCTGGATTATTCAGGATCTTAACATTACTCCATTGGATTGGATACTGTAGTTTCTGATTTCTCTTCTAGTTCCCCATGGTTAAAGATGGTTGTGGTAATGGTGTTTTCAAAGGAAAGGAATGTGGTGACCACATTCCACCTCTAGTCAGGTTTCTAATCATCTGCTAACTTTTGAGAGTGTTCGTGGGATCAGAAACAGTCCTTGAGTCTTTCACTTGAAGGGGTTCAGAACAGGCCTCCCCAAGATGTGCCACTTTGGTACGTGGAATATTTTGAGCTAAAGGCAATCCAGACCCTGCGGGCTCAAGAGAAACTTATACCTCTCCCTTAAAGAATTTAAATTGGGGGCCTTGCCCATAATAAGAGTTATTACCATAAATAACTTTTTATGACCTATCTGTGTGGCAGGACAAACCTCTAATAAGTGAACATCTTCCTATTGTCCCATGAATTACCCTCCTCCTATCTGAAGCCTCAGGCCTCTATCCCATTCCTTAGCTCAAGATGTCATATATACCTCATTTTACCTTTCTGTTTCTGAACCTCTCATGTATGTGGGGTACCTGTACGTATGCAATTAAGTTTGATTTTCTCCTGTTAATCTGTCTCATGTCAATTCTTAGACCAGCCAGAAGAACCTAGAAGGGTAGAGGAATATTTCTTCCTCCCCCACATACTCATTCATTAATTCTTTCATTCAACACACATTTGTTGAATACCTAGTATACACAAGGCATGCTAATTGTTATTTACTCTGTCAAACACAGAGACTGATAATGAGCAGTGTCCGCTTTCATAGTAATAATAGCTATCATTTATTGAGCACTTAGTATATGCCTGGCATTGTGCTAATACTACATACAATGTTATTCATCCTTATAGCATGAAATAAGGCAGGCACAATTTTCAAGCATTTTATAGTTGAGCAATTTAGGAAAGCTGATTTCTTGCTTAACTTTGTACAGCTAGTTGGTAAAAGATCTTGGTATCACACTTCACTTTGTTGGACAGAATAGCCTGTTTTTTTCCAACTAGGCTAAACTGCTTCTTCTAAGAATTTGGCTTAGTGGAGTGGGAGGGAAGGAAATAAGATATATATATAAATAATTGTAGTATAAGATGAAATTTGATAACTATCCAAAAAAAAAGCTATGATGGTTAGGAGAGCCTACTTCTTTGTGGAATAATTAGGGGGAAGCATCGTGGAAGTGGTGGCATTTGAATTAGGACTTGAAGAACTAGTAGGATTGTAATTTGTGGAGATTTGGATAAAAAAGAAAATCTAGATGTTGGGAAAATGTAACTGGAGTATGAAGAACATGGAGACATTTGGGTAGTAGCAAATCATACAATCTAGAGGAATCCATGTTTGAGGATTAATGAGTTAGAAGGCTGGAAATGTAGATTGAGTCCTTATGGTGAAAGATCATATATGGCAGCTATCAGAAGTTCAACTAGGAGTTGAGTAAGTAATGGTGAGTAGTTGAAGGTGTTTGAGTGGGGAAGTGACATGGACAGAGTGGGGCACTAGGAAGAGAAATCCAGCTGGGCTACCTAGGATGCATTGAAAGGGTTTGGAGACAGCAATGCTAGGAGGTTTGCAGTAATCTGGAAGATGGTGATGAGGGCAGATATGGTATTGGTGATGGGAGTTATAAAGAGCGAAATGTATTGGCATTTCCATTAAAAACTAACTGTACATCTGGAGCAAAGAGATGAGCCATTTGTTATTATATCTATATTTCTCACCAACTGACCAGTTGCTCAATTAAAGTACATTTGCCTCTTCTCTAGAATTGTCTGTTTTTATTTTATTAAGTCATATTCTCCAGGGACCCTACTGAGCACCTGCCTCTAATTTGGAAATGTGTTGTCATGGCTCCTGTTGAGACTGTTCTGCATTTGGAAGTTCGTTTTCTATTACATTTATTTCGATTAAATGCTTTGCTATTAGACTTCTTACAAGTCATACACCCTGAATACAAAGTCAGGAAATAATATGAGCTGCACTGAAAGTGCTGAATTGCTGGCCAGTGTTGTTAGGAGCAAGAGGCATAAAGAATTAACAGTGCACATTGCAAGCAATTTTGTAGAAGAGGTTTATCCAATTTTTGCCCCTGAAATAGTTCAGATTTTTTAAAAAAAGAAATGATGTGTCTGGTTCATTCTGTTAACATTTCCCTGTCCCTATGCCCCTCAAGGTAGGTCTGTGCACACGGAAAGGTTAATATTAATATTGCCTTTTTACAGCTAAATTATCTGGCTCTAGAACCATTCACAGATTCTATTAAAGACCCCTATGGAGGATTGCTTCTTCAAATAGGCATTTTAATTCACCTGGGTACAATAAGGTGTTACCTTCCTTTCATTAATAAAATGGGAACTCATAAAGAAAACCAGATTATCTTGAATTTATGATCAAGTAATTTTGTTTCTCTTAGCCTGGATAATAATTGTGAAACATCATTTTCCCTCTTCTTTCCTTTTCCCTTCATACACTTCGACATTCTTAATTTCTCATGTTTATTTATCTTTTTTATTTTAATTTGACAGGGAAAGCTATCTAGGACCCCAGGAGGCAAACACTGTGACTCAAGAATTGGTCCTTTCCATCTTCAATTTAATGAAATAATAAGCCAGTAATTGATTTATATTTACATTTACATTTGCCTTACAAATTCTGGGATTTTTGTCACCTTAATTGTAATTCCATAAGTAGTCACTAAATTACTTCCAATAAACTTGATTTTTCCTTTACCTACTCAGTGACTGTTGTCTTTTATCATGGTCTTGGAGCTTTGTTCTTCCCTCTAGTTTCTAATATCATTTTTCCTCACCTCAAATTTTAGTATTCATTTTAAATTGTTATTGAATTTTTTTTTTTTGCCTCAAACAATTTGTACCTTTATGAACAGATAATTTGCTCCAAACAATCTAGTGTTGTGTCTTTCTACTTTCTGCATAATCACATCTCAGGTATTTTGAGGAAGATAGTCTTGTGGTGTTGCTAACATTTAGGATACAATTTGGAATTGGGAAGTAAACAAGCTAGGCTTCTGAGCACTCCTGCTGGCTTTCACAAAACTTTTTCACCCAAACAGTGATCTTCCTGGGCCTTTCTTCCTTCAGAGACTCATTGCTGTATCTATGCTTATTAAGGCGCATATATGATCTGGTAATAACTAAAGAAAATTAAAATAGCCTATTAGAAGGAGGATTGAGAAAAGAAGGATCTGTTAGATGCAGACAAATGACATCAGAAATGAGAGTTGATAGCCTGATATTTGGGGAAAATATAAACCTGAAAAATTCTTAACTGCATTAATATTGGGAAATATAGTCTCTGGAGCACCTACTATGTGTCAGGTGCTTTTCCATAATCATCTAATTTAATTCTGCAATTTAGGTATCAATGTTCCCATTCTACAGATGAGCCAATTCAAGCTGAGATGTGAATTGACAAAACCACCACAGCTCGGAAGTGGCAGTTTCAGAATTTTTCACTCATCTTTCTGACTCCTGAGCCATGATGTCATTCTGTTTTGCCATGCTACCTCAGTGTGCTGCAGTGAATGTCCATGAGCTTGGGTCTTCTAAGAAAAAATCAAATTAAGTTCTATGGCTTCAACTTAAGGAAGTAAGAAAGCAATTGTGTCTTGGAAGAATTCCATTGAAATTAAAAAACGTATTTTTTGGTGTTAGGACATGAACGCTTAAGCTATTTGAAAAACTAGTTATGTGGAACACCTGATTCCACAATGAGGCGAGATCAGTTATTTCAACATCATGCTGACACCACAGTTTCAGGAAACTTGATTACTGGATTAGATTTTTCTAAATTAAAAAAAAAGTTCCCAGGGGCTGCGCCGGATCGGTTAAGTGTGCGCGCTCCGCTGCTGGCGGCCCGGGGTTCGTGGGTTTGGATCCGGGCGTGCACCGACGCACCGCTTGTCAGGCCATGCTGTGTTGGCGTCCCATATAAAGTGGAGGAAGACGGGCACGGATGTTAGCCCAGGGCCAGTCTTCCTCAGCAAAAAGAGGAGGATTGGCATGGATGTTAGCTCAGGGCTGATATTCCTCACAAAAAAAAAAAAAAAAAGCTTCCTGTGGGATATATGTATTCATTCAGTCATTCATACGTTCACTCGCTTCATTTAACAAACATTCAGTGACTATTATGTACACAGAAACACTATCATGGCTCTTGAGAAAATGAAGCAAAATACAAAAAACTTTAAAAGCTTAATTTCAGTATAATTTGGGCAAATGCTGCTATAGCACTCCTCTTCCTTCACCTCATCCTGCACGTTGCCACCAGTTATTTGTTTCTAAAACTCTCATCTGATGGTGTCACTTCCAGGTTGCAAACCTCTGACAACTGTGGTTGCCTATTAAGTAACGCTTGGCCCTTCTGAACCTGTTGCCGCCTGCCTTTTCTGTCTCCTCTGGTGCTGCCCCCCACCAGAGCTCCGCCATTCTCAACTGCTTATTCTTTCCCCGGAGGCCAGGCACTTGCACATCTCCAAGCCTGTATTCTTGCTGCTTCCTCCCGTGTGTGTCCTGCCCTTTCCCATTCATGTGCTGAGTCTCTAGTCATCTTTCAGGATCCAACTCAGAGTGTTCCTCCTCTGCTGCTTTTCCTGACAACCTGCTCCTCCCTAGCAGAAAAGAAAAAGAGAGTTCATCTTCCCAGGGCACTTCATGTTACAGCATTTGATATAATAATAATATAATATAAAATAATTTCAATCTGTTTCTGACTAGAGTACAAATCCTTCTAGAACACAACTATATTTTATTTGTCTTTCTACCTTAGTCCAGGACGCTGGCACATACTTGGCCATCTTTAAAGGTTGGATGAAGAAAATAGAAGCAGGTGAGTAGGTAAATGCTATGGAAAGAGGGTCTAATTTTTCAGAAGTGGTTGGTGGCAGCTTCCCAGCAGAGTTGTGTGTAAGCGGGGCTTGAAGAATGAGTAGGAATTTGGCAGACAGCAAGGAGCAGGGCGCAGGGTGGGTGGGGAGAGGGTTTCACAGCAGGGAGAACTGTATGTCTGTCTGAAGCCTTGAGAAGGCATAGCCTGGTTGGAAGCTGCAAATAAACTAGTGTCTTTAGAGTTTAGCATACAGAAGAAAGGAGCAGAGCAGGCTCAGAGCGTGGAATGGCTTCTTATTGCGAAGGGCCTATGGGTGTGGGGATTTCGTTCTCCCGTGCAGATGTGCGGGGAGCCACTGGAGGTGTGGCAGTCACCCAGGTGGATATGGTTGTGTGGGCGACGAATGGACTCAGAAGGGCTAATTGGGAGATGCTGGCACAGTTGGAGGGAGAGACAAAGGCCTGTCTAAGGTGGACAGGGATGCTCACCTGTTGCTATGACCCCTGGGGCTGTACCAGAAGTGTCTGGCTTAGGTTGCTCCTTACGGCCTGATTACAATTTTTTCTTATGCTGACTGTCTGCCTGCATCTCCTATAATCTGATTTTATCCCCTACATGTTCTCCTTTGTTCCCTCAGCTCCAGCTACCCTGGCCTTCTTGCTGTTCTTTGAACCACCAAGAAATTCCACCGCCTCAGGGACTATGCACTTTCTGCTCCCTGCCAGTCTCCCTCAGGGAGTCTTTCCCCATTGACTCCATCTCAAATGGCCCCCCTGGCGGTCACTCTCTCATTTTTGACCCCACTGTATTTTCATTCTTGGTACTTACTGCCACCCTGCATTACTTGTGTATGTTTTCACTGCCCTATTTTCGTTACTCAGAATGTAAACTCCAGGACACTAAGCACTTTGTTTTGTTGTTTGCTGTATCTTAGCACCAGAATGGTGCCTGGCACATAGTAGATGCTCAATAAATTTGTATTTAATCATTTCATAAATGAATGAATGTCACAAATCCCCATGGTTCCTCCACTGAATTGTTCCACCATCATAAGGACTGATGGGCAGCCTCGAGGCCAATGTTTTCCAAAGGTTTTCACCTCAGGATGTAGAATATATAATAGTATTTGCATGGTATCAAGAAGGGATTTGGAGCTTGGTTAAAAAAAAAAAAAATTAATTACGTTATCTTTTTCATTTAATTCTTGTAAGAAAAAGAAAAGCAGTCATCGGGGAAAATATTAAATATTGAATTTTCATAAAAGTTCCAAGTAAAAATTTTGTATTTTTACAAAATTTTATAGCCATTATTATCTTATGGCACAGCTATAACCTATTTGCCACATACCACTGGTGGTTGGTCCGCATTGCATTTTTCCATTCTGTCTGGATTTGAGAGTTTGCCTTCGAGGCTGGATTTGCTGGCAGTGCTGTGTCTCTAGCCACTTCCCACACCTCCCCTTCCACACGTGAGCTGGTCTGATCCAGCAGGGCAGTTGGCAGGGCTGTGGCCCGTGCTATGATAATAAGGACCCGAATGTGAATTGTCTGCCTTTAGCAGCATGATGAAATAGTAAGTAAGTAATGTTTGTGAAAGTTTGGCATGTTGGAGGCCTCCTTGCTTAACCGCAGCTGAGCAGCACCATCTGCTTGGGAACAGCCAATTTGTTGTTTGTTTTACACTGAGTTTATTAAAGCTACCCAAGGGAGAGTAGGAGGGGCCTTATTTGGAAACTTGTTTCCTTGAAAACCCACATGATTTAGTGAAAAGAATCCTACAAAAGGCTTCCCAAGACCCAGGTTCTAGTCCCACCTCATGGTCTGAGCCGTATGATCTTGTAAACGCCTGATTCCTCAGAGCTCTGGTGACCTCAAATGCAAAGTAGGAATCATACCTTCCCTGCTGATGTCTCAGAGCTGCTGTGAGAATCACAGCAATCATGTAATGGCAAACTCGAAGTACACCATATAACTTAGTATGTTATTTTTAAAAGGTATTGTTGTTAATATTGGCTCCAAGTTATTTAAGGGTTTCCACATCTATAGAGCTCTGCTAAGTGAAAATTAGATTTCCCATCGTAGACCACCCCATTAGGGTGGTTGCCAGGGTAATTCTGTTCATGTGGGTGCATACCGAGAGTCAGCCCCTAAAAGCATTGGTCCAGGCTTCCTTATCCGGAAGCTTCAAAAGCCACTGCATCTCTTATCCATTAAAAATGAAAGTCCCGTGGGGGCCGGCTCAGTGGCACAAGCGGTTAAGTGCGCGCGCTCTGCTGCGGCGGCCCGGGGTTCGCAGGTTTGGATCCTGGGTGCACACCGACGCACCGCTTGTTAAGCCGCGCTGTGGCGGCGTCCCATATAAAGTGGAGGAAGATGGGCACGGATGTTAGCCCAGGGCCAGTCTTCCTCAGCAAAAAAAAGAGGAGAATTGGCAGATGTTAGCACAGGGCCGATCTTCCTCACACACACACAAAAAATGAAAGACTCGTGAGTAAGATGCACGTTCCTATTTTAAAACTAACAACTCATTAAGTTACATGTTCCTAAAATGAACTCATCGGCATCAAGACTTGTCCACCAAGTGTTGAAATGAGGATATAGTTATACATAGATGAGCAAAGTTGTATTAAAAGCTTACCAATCATTTATTGGGACTATCAGCACGTTTCTCTTTTCTTCTAAGGATTTAGAATATATAATCCAAATTATTTATTCTCTTGCTAAAAACTCCAGAAAGAAGTGAAACCTTACTTTGTCAGTTTCTCTTCTCAAACACTGGTATTTTCCAAAGGTGATTCAGTTTAATGGGTGAAATGATCTTTAGTTTAATTCTCAATGTCAAGGTATGATGTTCCAGTTGATAAACACCCATGAGAAGCCTTTGCTGTAATTCTTGGGTATCCTTTTTTTTTAATATTATGGAGCATCAACGCATTAAAAAGCTACTCCCTTTTCCAAGCATTGTATTGCTAATTAGTGTTTCATCATTTTGATAATCCTGTTGTTGAGAAGTTGTTTGTTCTGATTACTATTTTTTTAATGTCTCTGTGTGCTTCATGGACATTATTTCCTCCTTTTTATCTCAATGAAACCTTTCTTTATCATATCTACTGCACAAGCACGGAGAGAAAAGGAGTGTTTTAAAAAAATTATCTTAAGTTGTTCACATTTTTTAAAAACACAAATATTTTCAATTCGGTGTTTTGAGTCTCAGGTGAAGAGTGTAAGAGAGACTGTAGAAAACAGTGCTTTTGGGGAAAGTTCCTATTTTGGTTCCACAGATTGAAAAATCAGGTTTTTCCTAGGATCTTACAGCATATGGAAATTGACAGTCCCTGAAATTTGGAGACACCAAAATAGCAAGTAAGGCCAGATTTATTTTCACTTTCAGTAATCTGGCTCTTTACCTTGAATAAACTAGTCTTTAGAGGATTGATTTTTTTCATTATAAGAGTTAAGTAAACTCAGTATAGAAAATATGAAAATTTTAGAAATGTGTAAATAAGAAAATAAAATATAATGAATAATTCCACAACCCAGATATAACTACTGTTGATGTTTTAATATATTTCTCTCCTGTGTTTTTTTCAGTGCTTCTCAAATCTATTTTTTTTTTTTTTAAATCAGGCCTTGATTTGTTTATACTCTTGCATTTTGCTTTTTCTTTTACCCTTAGATTATGAGCATTTGTACAAAGTATAAACTGAATAAAAGCCATTAAATATTCAATAGTACGTTAAAAGCCTGTATATTATTCTTTATATGGACATGATATAATTAATTTTACTGCTCTATTATCATTAGGTAGGGACACATTTTTTACTATTACTAATAACCCTTGAATGAATATTCCCATAAACAAGTTGTTTTTATTTCTAATTGTTTCCTTGGAACCATCAAAGACTTTTTATATTCCTTTTTCTATATCAAAGATATTAACCTTCATTGAGGCAAATTTTCACTTATTAGTTAGAATGTTAGAAATATTAGTTTCATTTAGTTAGAAACATTAGTTAGAATATTTTTCAAAATTTTCTTAGCTATTTTTCATTCAATAAATATTTATGGAGTTCCTCCTCTGGGCAAGGGATGCTAGGCAAGATAGATCTATTCTCTGTTCTCACCAGACACACAGCATAAGTCTAGAGAAAGTCTTATATTTCTTTTTAAACTGAACTCTAAAATCATTTTGGCAAGTTAGGAAAAAAAAAACAGAGGTTTTAATTGTAATGACACTAAACCCATGAAATAGGGAGGAACTGACATTCTTACAAAATTCAGTCTCCTGTATCTGAGACACAATAGGTCTATGTATGTATTCTTTTATGATTTTCAGTGAAGATCTGTGGTATGCTGAGTATTTTTTCCTGAGAATTTTTTTATTACGGTTCTCTCTGGGGAGAACTTCATGTTTTTCTTGTAACTTTGAGAAACATTTTTTTTCTATTCTGTTATTGTAGCTATAGAAGAAAATGATTCATTTTTGTATATTTAGTTTATATTTGGCCATTTTCTACAACTTTCTTTTCATTTCCCCTAAGAGACAGACATAGCTCTGAAGTGCCTCTTGGGCACTACCAGTTATGTGAAATTGAGCAAGTTATGCAAGTCTTGGTTGTTCTGTCTCAATGTGTAAGAAGGACCATAAACCCACCTTATGAAGTTGTTATGATCTAATGAGCTGCGTGTTAAAGAACTTAGCACAATGCCTGGCACGTAATAAGCGTTCAATAAATGGTAGATTATTATCACCATTTCCTTAAATTCTTTAAATCTCTTACTTTTTTATTTCAATTTAGCTTAATGTCTCCCACGACAATGAATAGTTTTTCATTTATAAACTTAGGTACTCTGTTATTCAGAGCATAAAATTTAATTGTTGGTATTATTATTATTATTGAGATTGAGATTGGGATAAATCATTTTGGACATAATTACACGGCAGGTTTTACATATTATGTTATGATTCCTTTTGTTTCATTTAAGTTTTAAATTCTAATTCTTTTATGTCTCATATTATAGTTGTGACCCCAGCTTTGTTTTTTTTTTTTTTTGGTGAGGAGATCAGCCCTGAGCTAACATCTGCCAATCCTCCTCTTTTTTTTGCTGAGGAAGACTGGCCCTGGGCTAACATCCATGCCCACCTTCCTCTACTTTATATGCGATGCCGCCACAGCATGGCTTGCCAAGCAGTGCGTCGGTGCGTGTCCAGGGTCCGAACCGGCGAACCCCAGGCCGCCACAGCAGAGCACATGCACTTAACTGCTTGTGCCACCGGGCCAGCCCCTCCAGCTTTGTTTTTATTGTTACTGTATGATGTTGAAGGATATCCTTTTCTCTCTCTCTCTCTCTTTTTTCTTTTTGCAGGGGAAGATTCACCCTGAGCTACCGTCTGTTGCCAATCTTCCTCTCTTTCTTTTTTTTTCCTCTCCTCAAAGCCCCACTACATGATTGTATATCCTAGTTGTGAGTCCTTCTAGTTCTACTATGTGAGCAGCTGCCACAGCATGGCAACTGACAGATGGGTAGTGTGGTTTCATGCCTGGGAAGCAAACCCAGGCTGCCGAAGCAGTGAGAGCGCCGAACTTGACCCACTAGACCTGGTTCAGAAGGATATCCTTTTCTTTTTAATCTGTCTTTATCCATCTGTATTAGCTACGTTTCTATTAGCAGCATACATCCAAAATGATTTATCCCAAACTCAATATTTTGTTTGCTTTTAAAAATAGTTCTAAGTATTAATATTCTGTGTCATATTGATATATTTGATATTATTTCTTACATTTGTTTGAAACATTGTTATGCTTTGTATTGCTTTTTTCTCTGTTGCTTTATAGATTAAATTTCTTATTTTCTTCGTTCTATCCTTCCATCCTTTCTTCCTTCTGTTTGCTCTTTTTCCCTACATTAATTATAAAGTATACATTTGTTTTTTGGTTTTTGTTTTTAATTTTTTAAAAATTATTTTATTGAGGGCATATTGTCTTATAACATTGTGTAAATTTCAGATGTACAATATCGTATTTCAGTTTCTTTATAGTCTGCATTATGTTCACCACCAATAGTCTAGTTTGTATCTGTCACCCTACATAGGTACCCCTTTTGCCCTCTTCCACACCCCCTTCCGTTCTGGTAACCACCAATCTGTTCTCGTTATCTATGTGTTTGTTTGTTTATCGTGTACCTATGAGTGAAATTATATGATACTTGTCTTTCTCTGTCTGACTTATTTTGCTTAGCATAATACCCTCAAGGTCTATCCACATTGTCGCAAAGGTCACAATTTTGTCCTTTTTGTGGCTGAGTAGTATTTCATTGTATACATATACCACATCTTCTTTACCCATTCACCTGTTCATGGGCACTTGGGTTACTTCCATGTCTTGGCTATTGTGAATAATGCTGTTATGAACATAGGGGTGCATATATATTTTTGAATTATTGATTTCATGTTCTTTGGATAAATACCCAGTAGTGAAATAGCTCAATTATATGATATTTCTATTTTTAATTTTTTGAGAAATCTCCATACCATTTTCCATAGTGGCTGCACCAGTTTGCATTCCCACCAGCAGTATATGAGGGTTTCCTTTTCTCCACATCCTCTCCGACACTTGTTATTTCTTATTATGTTAATTGTAGCCATTCTGATGGGTGTGAGGTGATATCTCATTGTAGTTTTGATTTGTATTTCCCTAATAATTAGTGATGTTGAACATCTTTTCACATCCCTGTTGGCCATCTGTATATCTTCTTTGGAAAAATGTCTGTTCATATCCTCCGCCCATTTTTTGATCGGGTTGTTCATTTTTTTGTTGTTGAGTTATATGAGTTCTTTATATATCTTGGAAATTAACCGCTTGTTGGACATATGATTTGCAAATATTTTCTCCCGGTTAGTGGGTTGTCTTTTCCTTCTGTTGATGGTTTCCTTTGCCTTGCAAAAGAATTTTAGTTTGATGTAGTCTCATTTGTTTATTTTTTCTTTTGTTTCCTTTGCCTGAGTAGACATGGTATTCAAAAAGATCCTGCTAAGACTGATGTCAAAGAGTGTACTGCCTATATTTTTTTCTAGGAGTTTTATGGTTTCAGGTCTTACATTCAACTCTTTAATCCATTTTGAGTTAATTTTTGTTATGGTGTAAGATAATGGTCTACTTTCATTTTTCAGCATGTGGCTGTCCTGTTTTCCCAACACGGTTTATTAAGAGAATTTCCTTTCTCCGTGGTATGTTCTTGGCTCCTTTGTCAAAGATTAGCTGTCCATAAGTGTGTGGTTTTATTTTTGGGCTCTCAATTCTGTTCCATTGATCTTTGTGTCTGTTTTTGTGCCAGTATCATGCTGTTTTGATTATTATAGCTTTGTAGTGTATTTTGAATTCAGAGAGTGTGATACCTTCAACTTTGTTCTTTTTTCTCAGGATTGCTTTGGCTATTAGGGGTCTTTTGTTGTTCAATACAAATTTTAGGATTCTTTCTTCTATTTCTGTGAAGAATGTCATTGGGATTCTGATTGAGATTGCATTGAATCTGTAGATTGCTTTAGGTATACATTTGTTTTTAACACTAGTAACTACCTTTACATTAGAATAAAACTTCTTAAGCCTGTATTTCTCTAATTACCAGCACGAAGAAAACACTGCTTTTGCTTAACCACTATGTAAGATGAGGAAATTGCCTTATTTTACTACTTTCTTTTCTTTAAATCACTTCCAAGTTTGTGTTAATACATTCTAGGGTGTTAGATCTAGATGATAAATGTTAAACAATGATTTTTTTAAACATTATGCTTCTCTTGCAAGAACTGTTTTAAAAATATTAGCTCATCTTAATAATAATGTTTTAAAATTTTAGATTTAATATTTTATTTATTTACTATCATTCATTTTATAGTAATACTTTGCTATTTTCATGTTTAAAATTTTTGAGTATTCTCTCTTAGCTTAAATATACCTTTGAGTAATTTGAGGGCGTGGAAGATATACTTTCCTTTTTTTTGTGTGTGAGGAAGATCAGCCCTGAGCTAACATCCATGCTAATCCTCCTCTTTTTGCTGAGGAAGACCGGCTCTGAGCTAACATCTATTGCCAATCCTCCTCCTTTTTTTCTCCAAAGCCCCAGTAGATAGTTGTATGTCATAGTTGCACATCCTTCTAGTTGCTCTATGTGGGACGCGGCCTCAGCATGGTGGAGAAGAGGTGCGTGGGTGCGCGCCCGGATCCGAACCCGGGCTGCCCGTAGCGGAGCGTGTGCACTTAACGACTAAACCACGGGACCGGCCCAAGATATACTTTCTGAGCCTTTGTGTATCTGAGAATATCTTTTAATTACCGTTGTAGGTATACACAATTATTTGTATATAGAATTCTTGAGTCACAAACTTTTCCCCACAAAATTATGTAGACATTGTTTCATTGTCACCTAGTATTAATGAAGCCCAACTGAAGTGTAAGACCAGCTTGACTTTTTTACTTCTTTGTAAGTACCCTATATTTCTTTTCAGATACAAATAGATTATTGCTATATTTTTATACTCCTCCCCTTTTCTTTACAGTTGTCCATAGTTGCGCTCTCCATTCTGTCTTTCTATAGTCTTTGTCTTGGGACTCATTGTTTTCTGTTGCTGTCCTTTCTCTCTACCCTCTGGAAATGTATCTGGTATTGACTTAGACGTCCCTGGCCATATTATTTTTGCATAGTCTGTGCATTGCTTCTTTAATGCAGATTCACTTGTAATAATAGAATCCGGGATCCCTTTCGATCTTTTCTTAATTCATTCAACTTTTTTATCACCTATACATGCATCTCAACTAACTCTCTTTTCAAACCAATCTATTTCTTGATCTTTTTATCATTCATCTCTTGCTTTTGGGACAAGTTTTTTAAATCTTAATGAGAACACTAAGGAAATGCTTTTTTTCCCCTTTAGTTAAGGAAAAAGCCTTTTTTGTGCTTTTTCTCTGCTTCTTGTTTGCTATCATCCTCCAATTTTGTGTTGGAGAATCTTTTGCTAAACTGTTTTTGGTTGGTTTGCTTATCCAAGAGTAGGGTGTGATCTGTCCAGGCTGGATTTTGTGAATATACCATATCAGGTTAGTGGATTCCTTTTGGAACACCTCACTGTTTTCCTTGTTATTAGAATTCCTCTCAAATCGTAAGGTGATGGCCAAATGTCCAGTGTCAAGCAATCATTTATCTGTGGCATTCTTTTGAACTAGGGAGGAATTTTCTGTTCTGTTTTGGTCATCTCAATTTGAATAATTTTAAGTATCATTCAGATTTTCTCATTCCAGAAGTAATACAAAAAATCTGTAATGTCCAAACAGCATCTCTTTCAGGGCTTTTTCTTGATTCAGACACTTGTATCTCAGATTCAATATGTCACTGTCTGCTCCACCCCTTCGTATGATGCCTTTCTAGAGTTGCAGCCTATGGAAGGAACATACATCAGGAGGGACTGACAGGGGTTGAGAATCGGGTGGCACAGTGCAGATGGATTAGCTCTGATAATCTCATAAAGCAGCTTCTGCTCAGTTTCTGGTTCTATAGTCAGCAGGTCACGATGTTGCTGGAACGAGGTGCACAATAGAGGTGAGTGGAAACCCCCAAGCTTTTTTCCTCTAACCTTCCTGTCTTATCTCAGGGTTCCATCCATTCTTTGATTACCTGAAATTTCTCCTGGAATATATCAGATTATTTACTATTATATCTAGTTTCTCCTGCTGTTGCAACTCACCCTTCTTTTCCCTGTGTTTCAAGAGTGTGAAGGGAAAGGTGAGATCAGAAGCCCCCGAATAACCCCTATCTTAACACAGAAGCATGCAAAGTGTGATTCGTAAAGAGAAGTGCCCCACAGGCTGCAGGTAAAACAGTGAGCAGCAAGTAAGTACATCTTCAATATAAAGTAGTCAGTAAAGGATCAGAACCAAGGCTTCTCTGAAGATCCAAGGGTGGTGGCCTCACCATCATTCATGTGAGAATATTGGATACAATTATTGTGTTCTTGTTAGAGAATCTAGAGGACTTATTATGCATAATAAATAAAAGGAATGACTAAAGGTGAATTGGCAGGGAGTGTGAAGAAGCCAAGGATCTGGGAGTTTGGGTGAGCTGATGATATTTAGAAGATCTTTGCAATTCTGTTTATTAACCCGCTTATTGCCTGAATTAAATAATCTGTTCCTTGAGGTCTAGCTGTGTGTTGAGAATAACATTTCAGGAAAACTGTCTTTAGACTCTCAGGTTTTGAGCATCCCGTGGGAGCCATTTTTAAAGATATGTCTCATTCATGCATGCAGCTTTTGAATTCACATTCAAGTCCCTATTCAGAATAGAGCAGCTGCTTCTGCCACTGCAGAAGACTTTCCTACTTAGATTGAGGTCTGTCACTGTCATTTTATGGCAGACTAAATGTAGTGTTGGTTGTCAGTTTCAGAAAGAATTAAATATTGCCTGCTGTTGTACCGCTTTAGCCTAGGACTCTTTTTGAAAGCACCATTGGGCCCCTTCCTCTGAGTCTCCCTCTTCTTATTCCCCAGGGAGATTTCTACTCCCGGCTTGGTAGTAATCTAAAGGCACCTTAGTGTCTTCCAACCTTGAGATGACTACACTTATATGGTGGGAAGCATGAAGTCAAATCCAGAGCTAGGAAGAAGATTTCGGGAGTGGTGTATAGATAAGCGTTGTTGACCAGAACCAAAGCACCTAGGGGCGTGTCACCCTCATTTTACCTGTTTGCTAACACAGGTGGCTCTCTGGAGCTCAGGGGCTTTGTTAAGGTTGAAGGACACTAAGGGCTAGAAGGACTGCTCAGGACTCACCCAGAGAGCTGAGCCCAGAGAGCAGGATGGATTGTGCAGGAGACTCAAGAAAGGAAGTCTGGTCAAGATAGGCAGTCTTGGGCTGTGACAGACCATTTAAGCCTATGGAAAATAAGACTTATGGATAAGTCATTCTGAAAGTTCTGTATTTGGCAGAAACACTTTGCTTTGCAGTCAATAACCTTATGATTAAAATAAGGCCTTTGTTCAATAAGAGAGCTGGCTAAACACTTTATCGTTCCAAATGCCCTCCCATTTATTCTGAATTAGCTTGTTCACACTTAATGGATAAAAATTTCCATTTTAGGTTTTTATATATGATTATGCATTGCAGTTAAAGCCTCTTTTTTTGGAAAGGTTTTACAATGTGATTTTATTTGTTTGCTAGTAAAATTTATTACCATAATACTTTTACCATCCTCATTTAATCTTTAGACTTCTCTTTAAAAAAAGTCAATTCACCATTATGTTAGCTACTCACACTGAGGTGGGAGGGGAGGTGTCCAGTTCCACAGTGTATACATTCTTATTGGCTTTGTCTTGAATATTTTATTCTGAGGACAGTGAAATCAGTTTTTACAGAAATAAATCATTTAACCATATTAAGATTTGAAAGGGTTATAAATGGTTTATTTTCAGCTATTACTGTGAAAATAGAAAAAGGGGAAAAAAAACACCCCTCACTATCATTTAAACATGTCAATTCTTCAAAATAGTGTTGAGGAGAAGCTTCTTATTATTTTGAAACAACAAGATTGAGTGAATAACTTGCATCTCATTTATTTCCTCTTGAGCTATTCTCTCATAGTCACTTTTAATATGAATATACATTTCTGAAATAGTAATTGGTATTTTTAGGAGCATACCAAGAAATAAGCACCTCTTGATGTTAGTAAGTGTAAAAGAAATATCCCTTATATGTTAATTTTATATGTAGATTTCATATATAGATTTCTCTGAATTTTTATTTTCAGGTTTTAAATATTTCTGTGGATTCCAGAAATAAAGTATATAGTCCATTTCCATTTTTAAAAATAACATCTCATATTAAGACTGTGGGGGATCAGAATTTGCCACCCCAAAATGTATCTCTTTGGCTCGATTATTTTTAAGAAGAAAAGACTCTGAAAGAAACTTTGATCTTCCCCCTAACTGCCTAAAAGAATTTAAGATAGAAGGCCTGTTCCAGGAGGGAGCTAATAAGATAAGTATAGTATAAAATAAAGTAGGTGTGATAGACAGGGAGGAACCTAACAAGGGCCTTTTAATCAAAGTCTTCTCCCTCTCTCATTGTCTTTGCAGGGCATGGTCAACATTTGTTTATCAAATATTTGCTTTTCCTTCTGCATGTAAATTGGCTTCCTCCCCTTTGACGTCCCAAACCACTACCCCCAACATCCTCCTTTGTCCTTAGCTAAAGTGGGTATTTAAGGTAGTGGCTTCCACCATTTTGGCAAGTTTCTCAGTCTTCCTGGGTTTTTCCCATGTATACATGCTCTTAAACTTTGTTTGATTTTCTCCTGTTATTCTGTCTCATGTCAATTTAATTCTTAGACCAGCCAGGAGAACCTGGAGGGTAGAGGAATAGTTCTTCCTCCCACATGAGACCTATTTTTTTGTTGGTGCTTTTGCCTATGGATATATCTTCATTTGCATATGTATGTGAATTTATTTGTTTTAACATTCATTGCATGACAGTTTAAGCCCTGGGATGTCATTGAACTTTGTGTGGATCAAGTATTTCTCACAGACCTCAAGCACTCTTAAGAAACCTTACCTCACAATGAGATAAAGACGATCTAGCAAAAATGGGTCCATCACTGTTGACTCTTTGGTCATTGATTTTGTAGGACAACTCAAATTAATTTAAATTTTCAGTTTTTAGAATTTTTGTTTTCTGAAATGATTGAGCAATCTGCTTATGTAATAGAGTTGTCCTTAAAAAGAGAAGGAATAGTAATTTAACCAAGTTCAATCTTTGGGCACAGTACCTTCTTACTTTCTATCCAATAAAAGTCCTCTTTAAGTTCTTAATAGTTGCTGAATTTTTATTTTCATGTTGTTAATACACAGCAGGTATTTTAAACTCAAGTTTGTATGATTGTCCTTAAAGATATAGTTAATATGAAAGATGCTATAAAAATAAAATTGTATTCTATATACTGCCACACATCCATATATATATACACACACACACACACACACAAATCATCAGTCCAAATTCATATTCCTCTAAAAATATTTGTAAATGTTACTCCAAATACACATTTGGTGGATTCATTATTGAATCTTTATATAAAATTCATCTTCTATAAGCTGTTCAGAATCTTTAGAATTCTTCAACATGTCTTAATAATTGTGTTTGAGTAATGTTTTACATTTACAGGAGTTTTAAAAAGGCAGGTGCAATGTGACATATCAGAAGAAGCAAATTAAACTCTTGTAAAGCACAGCTGGAATGCTAAAAATGTGTATTTGTAATTTAAATATGTGACACCATCACACTGTAAAATCAGTTCATAATTAGAAAACATCTGTTTTTTCCAATATAATGCCTAATAGTATATTTAAATAATTTAGAATGCAATAAGAAAAAAAGTCAAGGAACAATAAGTGATTCATGGACATTTCTTTCCTTTTGTTTTAATGCCCTATAGGAGATTTTGGAGTAACCTGTCATTTTGAAGCTACTTTTTGGATAGAGCATAATCACTAATGATGAAATGCATATGCCACACATATGTGCTGTTGTGACCTTATTGTGTTAGTCAAATAAATAAATAAATAAATAAATAAATAAATAAAACCAGGTTGTGTAGGTTGTGGTGTTAAGAAGGATTTACACACTGTTATTTCTCTCTCACCCCTCTCTTTTTGTTTGTTTTAATCAAAAGACATTGAAACAAATACAAGTTGATTATTTTCACAGGAAATTTATGTGAATGTGTTGCAAATAAAGGGGAGCTGTTGAGTTGTATGAATTCTGAAAATATACTTGAACCAGGTAAAATATTGAGTTAAAACTTATCAGGATCAATTTGAGTTTAGCTAATAAAGTTTGAACAAAACCACAATTTTTCAAATGAAGTTAACATGGTAGATTAGCCACACATCTGTCATCAGTGTTCACATAGGAAGGTATTTATATATGTGTGATGAAAACTCGAATGGGTATTTTTATTCTAACTGAAGTTTGCACGCTGAATAGTCTCTTGGTTTATTGGCAGTAAATTGTGTAACCTTTTTTTTTTTTTTTGTTAACCACAGTCCAAGTATTTGTTTCAGATATGGACAAACCAAATGTGTCTGGAAGGTTCTGTTTTTGGCATTACCAGCCTGTGTCTGGAAAGGTTTGCAAATCCAAGAAAAAAAAAGCATTTGCAGCAGCTAAGAAACTGAATAAAAGCAGTCAGTAATACAGGTCAAGAGTACTTCTTAAGCTCAGTCACCAAGCTGTGGTGAGTAAATTAAATGCAGCAAGGCCTGCCTGACAAGGAACTTCGCTGGAGGGAGGAGGTGTATTATAACGCACAGGCTCACCTTTCTATTTTAAATGTTGTTTTATCACTTTAATTCTTGCATGGGGGGTGGGGGTGAAAACTCACTTTTTTGCTGGGTTAGAGTACACAAAGTTAATCTGCTACCATTTATATTCATCTACTTTGAATCGCCTTTTATCCACCTTTGCTGTTGCAGCCCACCACTCGCCATTCATCAGTTTATGCATTGTGCGCCAGGGCAAATAATGACAGAATATCTAGCTAAAGAAGGGGTACTTAATCAGCAATCAAGATTCAATTTGTTTTAATTTTAGCAGGTGTTTGTGAGGTACATTGATGGGAGAGATAATATGTGCTGCTTTCATTAGCTCTCTTGTTTTTGTGCTTGAACATTTAAGAGCCAGATGTTCGGAGGTGAGCTGATCAGAATATTAAGTCTCCAGAGGTTGGTTTCCATAGTGTTTTACATTCCTTTCTTTATCTCCCTCGATTCACCCTGAGCTCTGAGGTGCAAGTGCTTGCAATGACAGACTCCATCTCAGCGTCCTGTTCAACTAAGGCTTTAAATTAGTGGCTAATTCTCAGTATAAAATACTTTAGTTTAATAATCTGTCATTAATTCTTAGACTCTGGGTCAGCCTCATTTCTCATTCAAAACTCTTTCTGCTTATAATCCATTTTAGAAATTTTTTTTGTGTAGCAGCTGGTATTTCATCAGGATATTTTCCTGGAGCAAAAACATGGGAATCACATAAGCTGCAAAGGTAATGACCCCATCATCTTGTTAAATCAATATCCAAACTTGATCAGTGCTCTGTCATCAACTAGTGAAAACACGACAGTGATGACAGCATCATGGCATGAACAATGAGAGCAAGGCCATCCATTCCAAATTGGTAGCTTTGCTGAGTTTGAAAGTTATTACCTCTTGCAAGGAAGTGTGAATACTCTCACATGAAATTATTTTATAATGTAATATAAGATTACTGTGTTACAGTTTGCAATAAACCATTAATAGGACTTAGAGAAGATCTAATCAGTAGTTAGGCTTTGTTTTACAATTTTAACTCAATTGTAACTGAATTTAGCTTTTATTTAATAGCTTTTCTAGTTACATTTTGATAAGCTGCAAATCTTTCTTTTCCTTCTTTAGGAACATGAATTCCCTTTCTGCTGAAAAACAAACCTGCCAATAAAGAGTTAATTGAATTGGCATTGGCAAGAAGATGTTTTCTCCCACTATTAATTGTTCTCTGTTTACTTTGATGTTCAAGGATTGTACTGTTTTACAAGCATATTTTCTTAATTGTGTCACCTTGTACTATAAGTATGTCAGAGGGGAAACATTTGCAAGTGATTAGATATAGACCTATGTGTCACCAAATGTATGAGGTACATACCCTTATAGGATATAATTGTGATCTTTTAATATGCGGCCATTGACCCAGACTTGTTATTATCTATTATAGTTTATAATAATGTATCTCTTTATGATTAAATGATGATGCCCGGCAGAACACTATGATTAGCATTTCAGTTATTTATAGATTATGTCAGAGCAGTAATAAACATAAAATGCTGTTAATGTGTGGCTAATGAAATCTGGACATGAACAAGTTTATGAATTGATATAATTCATTTGAGTGTTCTAACTGAGCTGCTGGTTCTTGTCATAATTCAAAAGCTTAGCAGGGTTCACCGATTAGGTGGTAGACTAATTTGCTACAAAAAGTCAATGGGTTTTCATCGTCTTGGGCCATCATACCCAGCATGGCTGATTGCATAAGGACTATACAAAATAATTCTCATAAATATATTTATTAAGCTTAATATGTTTTATAAGAATAGGACAGAATCAACTATTATGCAACATATGTAGAACAAAAATCACAGTGTTAATTAGATAGCCAAAAAGATATGTACAGCAAAATCCTGAAAGGCTAGAGAATTGCTTAATTATTAAGGGAGGAAAAAGCTGGGGTGATTCAGGAGCAATGCAGATAAAGGCTGCAAAATGAGGGTGCATTTTCCTCCTCTTGAGATACTCATCAAGTACACATTAAATTCCGTTTGACCAGTAATGACTGGAAGCTGCAAGTTGCATTTCTCAGGCTGTTAGTATGAGTTTCATATCTATAGCTCAGTTCCAGTCTCCAAGGAAAGATGTCAGTTTGTGCTTTGTTCTAATGATGTTAATATATTTGTTGGAAGGGTCTGTTTTTAGACCAAATGTAAAACCATGATTTCTTCTCAGGAAACAGAATTCGAAGATGTCTCTTAACATTCTTAGAGATCAATCTTTATGGCTAGACAGTGACCACTCACCCTTAGCTTATGGAAAACAGATTCCGAATTTCAGGCAGCAGTGGTCAGCTCCCTGACGTGCCACATTTGCATAGCACACCGCTAAACAACTGTATCTGATGCATTTAAAAAATAAGTCGGTTTTGAGTGTCATAATGCAAAGAGAAATAAAGCATTGATTTTCCAGCTTCAGTTTGAATGTGAAATATCTGGTTTCTTCACTGTTTCAGTCTGTGTAATTTAGGCATCACTTTCATAACGAAATCTTGCTTTTTACTAATTCTTCAAGGTTCTATAGAGGCAGAACTAGGACAAAGGAAAAGATGATTAAAGGTGGCAGAGTTTGGATCAGAATTATCATTATTATTATTACAACCAACACTACCCATAACAGCAACTTTGTAACAGTAATGATCAATACTTTCTGGCCGTGAAGTAAGTTCCCCTGATGATATGAGCTATCCGTGTGGATATTCAAATAGAGGCTGGATGATTAGATGAATGATAGAAGTCCAGGACTGAATCAGCATTTCCAAAGTGTGTTCCGTGGAATAAGAGTACCTCAAGACGCTCCATTAAAAAAATAGTTTTCAAATTAGTATGGGAAACATTATCTACTCCACCACGTACACCCCAGTCCAATAGTTGATCTAAAATTAATATGATTATTTAATCCATGCAATAGGCAGGAAATGGTTAAGGGATGTAGTAGATGTTCAATAATTTTTTGTGGAATGAATATATCCATTAATTACAATTCCCTGGAAAGTTCTTTATTGCTGGGATAGCAGCAGTTTTAATACAAGCCACAGCTCTTGCATATTAAATGCAGTTGATTTTGTTACTTGTCCTGCAGCTGTGGCATAAGGGTAAGTTTTTATTTTTGTTTTGGTTTTAAAGAGGAACTAGGAAAACATCCAGGATAATGGAATCTTTTGGTCTTTATTGGACAGTTATTTTCCCCTCGTGACATTCTGTCCTCAAGTGTACATTTCCCCCCAAAATCTTTTAGAGCAGGATACATATGCCCTTTCAGAGCACTATAAATGGCCAGTGGAGAGTGGAGGGCTCCTTGGGGCTGGAGTAGTAAGAGAGAAGGAAAGATCAGTGAGAATGAGAGCAGGTTATGAAGATCCAGATGAGGGGTAAGGAAGCTGGTATTGGCTGGGAGGCCGTACCCTGCAGCCTGGCTCTCACCTTTTCTTTCATGTTATTCCTTCTGCTTAAAATTCGCTTACTCTTCTTCTTTGCTCTCAGCTTTTCTCCTCCTCTTCTCATCAAAGAAAATTTCTTTTCTTCTTTAAGACCAAACACAAAGCTAATATTAGTGCCTCTGTGAAGATGGCTCAGGCTCGTATTCCTATCCTGTAACATTGCATACCTTGTCTACTACTTGACTAGTCATGTTGTATTAGAATTATGTTTATCTGTCTATAAATATTGCTTGAGTTTATCAAGAGCAGGGTCTGTGTCCTATTCTGCTTTATATGTGCTCCAGTTTCTAACAAAAATGCCTAGTTAGTGTAATCTACATGATGATGAGCCTGGAAAGAAAGCAAGACCACAGGAAGGACATTCAGCCAAGATGGTGTCCTTGGAGCTGTGGGTCCCAATCTTTGGAGTCTGATAGCATAAAATTATCTGGAGCTTGAAAAAATATATGAGGCTTGACCCCACTCTCAGAGAGTCCATTCGTTTCAACTGGGAAAGGCCTACAAGCTTGTATTTGGGAAACAAACAAACAAAAAGAAAGAACATGAAACTAATACCTGCCTAGGAAATTAAGTACCCTGTTTTAGGCCCAGGAGGCCTCAAACATTACCTTTAAGGCCCAGTGCTTCACCAGGAAGTATAGTCTTGAGAAGTACCTGGAAACCTGAGAGGAACTGGGGCTCACCCAGAATTGAGGTTTTGCCTCTTTTCAGCTGTGGATGGAAGATATTACTCATCCCTTAGAAAAGAGGTGATCAATAAAGAAATACACTTGGGAAGGACATACATACATGTGTATCTATATAGTATATGTATGAATATGTGTGTGTGTATATGTGTGTGTATATATATATGTGTGCATATATAATATCTGTATATCTATATTTTATATAATGTTTATATACAAATGTATCTTTTGGTATTGCTTGATAAAACTATATAAGGTTTACCCACAGTGTTTTGCTATGCTAAATCAGTAGAGCCAAGTTGTGAAATTCCCTATCACCACACTATAGAATTCTACAGGGCCTCAAAGGCAGTAATGGAGGTTCTTGAGCTATTTACAATATTTCTAAGAACTTAATTGAAATTGTAGGTTTACCTGTGATAAGGCTGCCTGTGCTGACTTAAATGACAAGTTTCTTGCTTGTGATTTTAATGAAATCAACGTAATGTGGTACTCCTGATTTGTTCGTGGTGCTCTACATTGAAGACAGAAACATCTATACATAAATGTATAGTAAATGTCTTCTTACCTGACTCAGTTGGGACTGGTAGTTGTTCAAATTGTTAGAAAAGTTGATAAAATCAAGAGTCATAAAAATAATATCTATATATAAGAAACATTTTATTTTAACTTAAAATTTTGAGTATGGGTCCAATGATTGAAATTCCTTCTAGTCTTCCTTGCATAAAGTATGTGATCTAGCCTTTATGATTTTCAATTCCAATTTCTGTAAAGTAGAATGAAAAATTACAGATGCTTCTGAAGAAATCTGAAAGCAGAATCTTTCAGTTTTTTTTTTAACAACTTTTTCAGTCTATGGTGGCCTTTCCCAGAACTAATACTACAGCCTGTGTGTGTGTGTGTGTGTGTGTGTGTGTGTGTGGTGGTGGTGGTGGTGATGGTGTGGGGGTAGCTCAACTTTATCTGTTTTTCCAAAGCATTGAATGTAGTTTCATAGACACAATAATTCTTTAGTTTGCTCTCATGTCTCATTGGTTTGTGGATCATTAAGAGAGCTTTTACACATACACATGTATACATAAAACAAATATTTGATTTATAAAATATTTAAAATTAATCATAATTTAATACAACTTATTTCATTGATAAAATCTTTGGGAAAAAACAGGAGTCAATAAGCTCTTCTTTGGCAAAAAAAAAAAGTTAAAATTATTTTTTAATGAATCCCTTGATTCCAGAACCCTAGTTTAAAGAAAAACATGCTCAGGTTGTTTAAGTGAAAGTGGCTGACCAACGGGTTATGATCTAGGCATCTGAGTGAGGATAAACTCTGCTCCAGCATCCTAATTTCTGGTTAGAGAGACACTCAGCAGCTAATGTTGCAGGAAAGGTCTTTCTCTAATTAGGATAGGCACGAATCCAGCTCATACAAAATTGCATCTCAATATATGCTCTCTTATAGTAACATTTTGCATTTACGGAATAAAATGGTTCTAACTTTTTATCAGGTTCTTCATAAAATTCTCTTTTTTTTTTTCTCATAACATCTGTTAGGAAGTGACTGAGGTCCTTTGCTAAAGGTCTATATTGAAGACCTTTTCTGTATCCCGGAATCCACTCATGAAAATATTTCAATTCTGTACACTTTGTTTGAGGAATATCCCTTTGCCATAAGTGGGGACAAAGACTGAGGTCTCAGTGGGCTGTGAGTCTCCTCACCTGTTCCAGTTCAGGGATTTTAACTATAAATCTAGCCATTAGGCTGGGATGTAACACATTAAGAGAGTGTTAGTTACCAACAACCTGTGTGTCTTCTACATTTCCCAGTCTCTGTCCATTGTAGGCGTGTTTATGTGACTAATTCTTACTGATGGAACGTGAATAGAAGTGACATGTCACTTCCTGACCAAGGCAGTTAAAAGTGGGTGGGCCTTCTGCATCCTTACTGTTTCTCTTTCTTGCTCCCTCTCTTCCTCTTCCCCTTCCCTTTCTCCCTCCTCCCTCCCTCGCTTTCTCCATTTGTATATTAGAAATGAAGGACATTAGATGGAAGATGGCAAGATAGAAGTGGCCCAAGTCTGTGAGTCACCCAGCAGAGAATTATCCACATCACAAAGAGTGTGTGTGTGTGTGGGGGGGGAGTGTCAAGACACTGAAATTTGTGTGTGTGTGTGTGAGGAAGGTTGGCCCTGAGCTAACATCTGTTGCCTGTCTTCTCCCTTTTGCTTGAGGAAGAGTGTCCCTGAGCTAACATCTGTGCCCATCTTCCTCTACTTTTTGTATGTGGGACGCAGCTACAGCATGGCCTGATGAGCAGTGTGTAGGTCTGTGCCTGGGATTGGAACTCACGAACGCTGGGCCGCCAAAGCGGAGTGCAGGAACATAACCAGTATGTCGCTGGGCCAGCACCAAGCCACTGAAATTTTAAGTTTTATTTGTTACCACAGTACATATTAACCTCTCCTGAATGATACAGTGGTTCACTGTAGCATAAAGTTCTTTAAGGAACCAGAAGAATTTCAGTTTAATACAGTCCTACCTATAACACATTTCCATACAATACTACGAAGTGTATTGATGAATCAGATCCAGCAAAACAGTTATGAATAGCTATCTATTTTTGCATCTGCAAAGACTTATTGTGAGTATACAGATGATCAAAGAAGAAATTAAAAATGGATCAGTTATATTAGGGCCAACAAAGAGCAGTAGTGGTCCTAACCTCCACTCCCTCCTCCTCGCTTCTGAGGTTTATTAGGTGCTTACTAGCTTCTGGGTATTTTCTAAGAGCTTTACTTGGATAATCAAAATTAATCCTCACAATAACCCTGTAAGGTAGGTAGTATTATTTTCCTCATTTTACAGATCAGGAAGCTGAAGCCCAAAGAGGTAAATTGCCTAAAGTCCCGTTGCTGGGAAGTGAGAGGATGAGACAGGGAACCGCGGAAGTCTGCCACCAGAGCCCATGTGCTTAGCTTCTACATTTTGTTACATGAGCCAGAGTTTCTTAAATGATGTTCACAATTGTGGATTCATAGACTTATAAGCGTAGTGCTGGGCATGTAGCCAATACACCCCCAAAATATTCATTCATTTCTGGGTGCAGGTCTTCCAGAAACCAACTCTTTTTCACCCCTGGGTTGGTAAGGTTAAGGGTTGAGACCGGCGCTGCCTCGTTACAGGCTACTGGAGCATCTCTGTGTTTGCAGCTCACCTTCATTTGGCCTCTTCTTCCTTGCTCAGCAATTCTGGTGGCCCCTTAAACCTGGAGACATACCAAATGTTCAGAGTTCCTTTGGGAGGGAAAGATTATGTATAGACTGCATTTGGAGAGCCCTATACCACAGAAAAATGCTCAACCTGTGGCATACAAATGATTTTAAAATACCCCATGCCCATCTCCAAAGCTTGAGTGTGTTCCTTTGCCCTGTTTGCAAGATTCTGCTGATCTCACCTTATTTTTTACATCCTGGGGATCTGTAAACAAAGGAATTGGTATAAATGATATCTAGGACGCTTTGTTTTGCCAGCTAGGCAGATCGTGTAACTCTCTCCATCACCTGTATTTCTTATCCCTCCTACTATTCCTTTTTCTATGTAGTGAAGAGTGTTCAAACATTGGGGTTGGACAGGACTGGATTTGAATCCAAGCTATACAACTTAAAACAGGTTTGTCCCTGGGAAATGTATTACTAAATCTCTCTAAATCTCTCCCAGTCCCATATCTCTCAGCTATGAAATGAAAATAATCACCTTGACTTAGTACAGCTTGGCCCATAATTGGTTCTCAATGAATGGTAACTTCCTTCACTTTTTAGTTTCTGTCCATCTGCACATGTATTGCATTTCAAAGCCTAACTTTTACTCCATCTTCTCCTTGAATACTTCTCTGATGAGTTCAACCCCATATTCTATTATTTCTCCTCAAATTGCTTTGCATTTATTTTCCTGTGCTCCACAAATAACCCTTCATTATACTTGACATCTAAGCAGACATCCATAATCAAATCTGGTTTAGTTCTTCTTTGTCTTGGTTGTCTGACTGGTACGCAGATTGAGGGTAAGGAGGCTTTTTCTCCTGCATTTCCCATAGAGCTGGGCACACGCTAGGCAGCCAGTACATACTTCTTTTATTGTCAACTCATTTATCTTTGCTATAAACCAGCATTGACAATAGGGGGACAACAATTTCATAATTGCTTAATTCATTTTTGTAGGACACTGCATATGGAGACACAGGGAACACCCAAATGAGGAAAAAGTTGTGATGCAGGAAAAAAATGAGTGCAAAATAACTACTATAATGCAACTTGAGAAATAGAAACACAAGATATCCAAAAGATGGAAAAAAATACATCTGGTTTAGAAAATTAGAAAGGATGAATGACATGGTTTCCATTACGATGGGTGCTGCCTACTGCGTTGTATCCATCTCTAGGCCAACCGCTTCACCATCAAATGAACTGGAAATCTGCACCAAATTTGTCTGGAAAGGGAGGGGAGGGCCTCAGCCTTGTGTGCATTAGCAGGGCATTCCTGCTGTCCCACTTGGAATCCAGGTACTTATTCTAATGGCCCCTAATGACATGGGCTTCTCCTCACCCAACATATTTCTTTAAAAGTCAATCTCATAATGCAAGGATATTTGTATATAAATTTGGAAGTACAAGTGTTTTAATTTTTAAAAAGCTAACAGATGTGTAGAGTGCAAAAGTAAAGAGTACACTTATAAAAAATCATCTGTGATCATTCTAGTGCCGGTACAGAGGCATTTAACATTCTTCCCTCCACATGTCTCTGACCCAACACATGACTCTATGAGCGTTTGCTCCCTTATCTCCTACATCAGCCCCTGTTCAGTTACCTTTCAGTATCATTCACACTACACACATTCTTTTACCGTGGAACATAAATCTTTTTCCTGTCTCAACAGAAAAGTGCTTGGTGTAATCATACACCACCAGCTCCAGCCATATTTTGCTGATTCTTTCTTTCCTTTTTTTTAAAAAAATTTTAAACTTCTAGGGATTAAATGAATTTTTGCCATATTGTTGCCATGAATAATTTTTGCCTCCCCTTTGAAGATAAACCATACCTTCTTCCTTTTCTTTAGTGAGTTAAGGGGGGAAAAAGATTTGAAAAGATTTGTAATTAAGCTTATTACTCGCTTCAATAAAGTAATCTATCATGAATCACTCTTTAACAAATTTGACATCTGTAATAAAACTTCGCTTTTACATATCCCTTTATGTCAACCCAGATCTTTTAATATTCTTAGTGAGGGAACCAAAATAATCATAGACTCTTTGTCAGTACAATTAGCATAAATGCCCTGAAAAATTTGAAAACATCTACACTTTAAACTTCATTGTGGCCTACTTTGTTTTAGCATTTCCTACTTTGTTTTAGCATTTCGGTCTTTCTTGTTAGCGGGGAAATACGCCAGTGTGTTACCCTTTTCTTGATCCTAATGTGAAATTCTGTTCTGCATATCTAAATACATATCTGACTCAACCCCTTAGAAACCTTACCCACATCTTTATCTCCTTCCCCATTCTCTAGCTTCCCCACTCTGCAAAGTTAAAAAGAATTATGAGTGTAAGCCAAGAGAAGGCTGGACTGCGGAAGTGTGTGATTTGAAGATGTTGATGATAAGCATGGAGAATTACAACTACCCTCTTTAAAATGTCATGCGTTTTCCTCACCACCCACAAAATCCCACTGGCAGCGTAGAGGAATGGTATTTTGTTTGGGTCTGTATCTTACTGTTGCAACATGCTGTAATAGAGCAAGTATGTTCAATATAGGAGGCAATTTAATTTTTAAAAATATTTAGCTTGTGTACTTTGGAAAAAAATCAACTCACTTCAGAAATACTATAATTTCTGTAATCTCACTATCTAAGACAAAAGAGGACTAATTCAGAGCCTGGATAACAAGGGTTGTTAGAAGATGGATTACTTAAAATACAGGTGAGATAACTTCTTGAATGATTTTTAGGCTACTTGGCCTATAGGCAGCCTTTATACAAATAAATATAAGTGCTACTTTACATAATAGGTAGTTATTCTATAGAATACAGAACGCAAAGTAAAAGAAAAATAGCTTCAAAATAAATTTTATTTTGTTCACCAATTTGAAGTTGATACCACTGAGGACCGCTACTCCATTCTGTAAAAATATCTCCCTGCCCTCCCTCCTGCAGTTTTACCCTGAGAAAGAGAAGAGTGAATTAAATTGACAGTGGTTAAGTCGTGTGGTTTATTTTTATATTTTCAGTTGGTTATTAAAAGATTTTCTAATAATTCTTGCTCCATTTATTCTATCTTTATGGAATGTTCCTTAGAGTAAAAATAGGTGTTTAATTCTTCATAAGAATGCTTGAATTCATAAACAAAACATTTTTAAGGTCTATCTAAAATTAGGGTGGATTTAAACTCTGTAATAGCTGTAAGATGACAATATGGGGATCTATAAACAAAGTCAACCCAGGCGCCATTTAGAGTTGGGTTCTTCAGTAAGCGTGGATGGTACTCAGATGTTTTCTTCTTGCTTCAAAGTATAATGGAAATAGTCAGCAACTATGCACCAAGTACACTGCTAGATGCTTAGGGGCATAGAATATGGGTGGAAGATACAATTTCTCCCCATAAGAGTTTCCAGTCTGTTTAGAGAGAAGACTCAGAGCACATGTGGATCATATGTCCAAACAGAATTAGGAGGGAGAAGAATGTTTTGGTGTAGTCAGAAAAATATTCCGGAGGGGGGAGAATGTGAACCAGATCTAGGAGAAAAAGAAGGGTAAAAACATCGCCAGGCAGGGAAGAGGCGAGCAGATGAGTGGAGCAGGGCTGTGAACAGCATAACGAAAAGCATGTAGGCATGGGTTACCGTGAATATGAGAATGGCGAAAAGAACCTGCACTAAGTCAGAAGAATTAGGAAATATTTAACATTTCTGACATTCTGCTTCTTCATCTATAAAATGGAATAATTATACCTACTTTGCATATCTTACAGAGGAGTTGATGGCTTAAAAATAATAATTGTGCAAGTGCCTTGTAAGTTGTAAATCCAAGTTTTATTGTTCTGTTCATCATTGTTATAATTGTGACTGTGTATGGTGTGGGGGGGCAGGCAGTGTTGGAGAGAAGCGGGGGAGGGGACCTAAGAGGACCATTGCTAGTGGAAAGGAGGTTAGACTTGCTTCAGGAGATAGAAATAGCCAAAGGAAAAATTATGCAGTTCAATTAAATTTTAAAAATATTTCCTGATATTGTAATAGGTGATATTAATGGAGATACAATGGTGAGGAAGACAGATATAGGCTCTGCCCTCTCTGATCTGATCTTATTCTCAGAACACTGTCCTTGTGCCAAACCTACAGAATCTTCGTCATGACCTCTTGAAAAATATTGTCTTAATTATGGCCTCTTGAAGACTTAAACGTATTGGAAAAAAAGGACTAAACGTTATGTCACATAAAAATTCCAGGTGAAGGGAAAATATTCCTAAGCTTTTTACTGAGGAAGGAACATGATAAAAATCATATTTGAGGAAAATTAGTGTGTTGTGGGTGTGAAGAGCATATTATTGAGAAGTGTGGCAAAGACTGTTACTGCTTCCCGAATATCTGAGTGTTCCTCCCTATATCCTAGGTCTTTTGCAACTAGTAATGCCATGTTACTAATTCTGGCCCATGAGCTGTGAACAGACACATTTCACTTCCAGGCAGCGCATTTAGGAGTCAGCACATAACCCTCCAGCTCTCTTTTCCCCATTGTGGCAGCACTGGAGGCCTCTGGTTGAGATGGTAGAGACCCAAGATGGAAACAACTTGTATCTCTGAGTTACTTCTTGTTGGGAGCTGCTTTGGTGAGTTGCTTGGAGCTGCAGGAGACTTTGTGTGAGCATGAAATAAACCCTTTTGGCTTAAACTGCTGAATCCTATCCTGATTCTTACGATGAGATAGGCTGGTGACAATAAGACCTGCTAAATCTCAGGAATATTATTCTATGGATGAGATGATATAGACTTAGAGTTGGCAAATGCCTTAAATGCTCTGCTTGCAGTTCCCAGTTCTTGTGTAATGTCATTCTGTTCAACCTCTCACCCATTAATAGAAGACTGCAGGTTGAAAACCAATAAAATGCATTACTTTTAGTCTTTTCAAGATTTTACACAAAAAAATAAAAAATGCAAAAAACATAGCAAACAAATCGAGGACTAAATCCCAAGAATGGTAGTTGGGTGCATAAGATTATGTTCACTGAGCAGAGACATAAATGTTGGATAATATCTTAATATCTACACTGGGATATTCCACTACAATTTTCTCATGCCCAGATTCTCTTCTGATGACAGAACAAGCCAGAAATGACTCTAACATCTACTGCCATGTCGTGTGGGCTTTGTTTACTGTATGGGCAGTTTCTCAATGAAGAGAGGCATTTCAATTATTCCCAGTAGCCATGTTCCTGTTGACACTTTGATGCTGTATAGGAAAGAGTTAGTGAGCTTTAGCCTCTGGAGCTAAACACATTTTATCAGAAAACAATTTCAGCAATTGACTCTCATCTGGTCATGTTACTTATATCTTGTTGTCTGTCAAGGGTCCTGTAATTAAAGCAGGTGCATGTCCTCTTAAATTAGAGATGTGGCAACTATAGTCATTGTAGTAAGTTCTACCAGGAAACTCTAATGACTCCTAGATTCAGTAATTATAATGAAGCGAGTGGGCATGTTTGGCCAGGGAAAGTGTCAAAATGGGCAAATATATCCCAAAGTGATGGGTTTATAGGACACATCCTAACTGAACCAGGAAAGACTTCAAACACAAGATCACAGACTCACTCCTTCCTCCCTTTCTTCCTCCCCTTCCCCTCCCTCTTCTTCCTCTTCTCCTTTCTCCTTCTCCGTCCCTTTCCCTTTCTTCTTCCTCCCCTTCTTCTTCCCTTTCTTCTTCTTCCCCTCCTCTTCCTCCTCATCCTCCTTCTTCTTTCTCTGTCTCTCTTCCTCTGTCTCTCTCTTTCCCTCTTCTTCCCTCTCTATAAATAGACCAAAGCAGAATTTTAAGTTAGATATTTTCCCAATATTCAATGTGACAGGTAAGACAGACCTTCTTGCTATTTTAATAGCTAATATTCTAGTAATCAAATAACGAAAAATTGTTTTAGTGGCAATTTGGGGGCTTCCTTTTATGTCTTAATGGGATAAAGAGCATGTTTCACAACTCTTGAAGACTGTGGAAAGGTAAATACAGCTGAGGAGGAAGAAAAACTGTCGAGGTGAGTGAGAAGAAGGTAAGAAGAAAAATGCGATGAAGAGGGCCTAAAAGGAGAACCGGAGGAGCAGAGCGGTGGTATTTTTTTTTTTTTTTTGTGAGGAAGATCAGCCGTGAGCTAACATCCTTGCTAATCCTCCTCTTTTTGCTGAGGAAGACTGGCCCTGAGCTAACATCTATTGCCAATCCTCCTCCTTTTTTTTTCCCCAAAGCCCCAGTAGATAGTTGTATGTCATAGTTGCACATCCTTCTAGTTGCTGTATGTGGGACATGGCCTCAGCATGGTCGGAGAAGCGGTGCCTCGGTGCGCGCCCGGGATCCAAACCTGGGCTGCCAGTAGCGGGGCGTGTGCACTTAACTGCTAAGCCACGGGGCCGGCCCACGGTTCGCTCTTGATGTTGTACATTCTATGGGTGTAGACAAATATATAATGACATATATCCATCCTTATAATATCACACAGAGTATTTTCACTGTCTTAAAAAATCCTCTGTGCTTTGCCTATTCATTTTCCCCAGCCTTCCACCTCCCCAACCCCTGGCAAACACTGATCTTTTTACTGTCTCCATAGTTTTGCCTTTTCCAGAATGTCATATAGTTGGAATCATACAGTATGGAGCCTTTTCAGATTGGCTTCTTTCACTTGGTAATAGGCATTTCAAGTTCCTCCATGTCTTTTCATGGCTTGATATCTTGTACTTACTTTTTAAAAGGAACATAAAATGATCTTCTCAAGTTATTCTAGAGCAAGAAATATGTAGTAGGTGATATTGGTGCCCCCACCCACATTCCCTTGGCCCCCTCAGCCCTAGTGATCAATGCCTGTGCATGCTGATGGCTTCCCACTGCAAGCTTCTCTCAGCTTCTCTACTTCAGGGCTTTCTCTTAAGCCTTAGCTGGTTTAGCCCTCTTTAGGTGTAGCCTTGAAGAATGGGAACTTGAAGCTCTCAGGGTAGGGGCAACTCTCAACTGTGGACCGGATCAGAGGATAAATACCCAGACTTCTAATCCTGCAATGGTACAGTTCTGAGGTTCATTTCTTCTTGGCTCCTGAGGGACCCCAGAGGGAGTAAGCTGCAGGTGTCCACAGTGATAACCAGCTCAGAACTCCCTCTTCCTTGCCTTCCCTCCCTCCCTGACTCCCTCTCCTTGCTCCTTCACTCCAGCTTCTTGGACTCACGTCCAAATAACCTCAGTTCACCAAGCCCTTGTCTCAGTTTTTACTTTTGTAGGAATCCAAATTAAGATAGCCTATTTCCACTGTAAAACGTTTTTCAAACTCAACTTCTCTGTTCATTTAATTTAATTTTTCAATTGTTTTTGGAATAAGTTAGACTGAAATATGTTTACACAGACACATGGCTCCTAAAGGGATGCAAACAGAATTATGGACAATCTCTTACCCCCTCGAAAATTTTTTTATTGTTCAGGCTAGATGCTTACTAGTGCTTTCAGGATGATTATCAGAGGTGCTAATTGGTTAGTACACAGCACAGCTTATTTTAGCATTACAAGGGAAAAATGCTAAAAGTAATGTATTATTTTTATTTCCCTTTCCTCAGCCCCCACAACTATTGAGAACCGTTTAACCTCTAAGTTATTAAGGAGTTTTTTTTTCTTTAGAGATGACAATGCCTGATGATTTCTACGTCCTTAGGGCAAGGGTAAATCTGGGTGTGCAGCCTGAACCAAAGAGATAAATATAATTATTATTTCTGTATATTTGATGATGAAAGGGTTTCAGGCTCCACAGACTGATCTTTCTGTTGCCAACTGCATACTGCCGAAATTTTGATTAAAGCCTCGCTGAAGTAGTTTATCAGTATTTGTTTGGTTTCAGGAAGTAAACTATGTGAGCTCAATATGAATGACAGACTACATCCAACGAGAGCATTTGTTTCATCAGCCTGGGAAACTCAGAATCCTTGCTGTGGATAATGTCTGAGGAGGATATTTTCCCTTCCCGGATTTGCATAGAGCTCAATAGCCCCCTGATTCCAGACATATTATGTTCTGTGGTAGCTTTCCTTGCCTCCATCTTTCTCTTGCAAATGTGAATGTACTAGAAAACAGACATCATTTAAAAAAATAATTTAAACCCTTCAAATTCCCCTGTCTGGAAAATGTTTATACAATTTGTAACAGAGAAGCCCAAAGTGGTGCTGAAGACAGCCAAAATATTTTGCTGACTTTTTGAAGAGATCATTTCTAGGCAGAGGGGGGAAAATACTGATCTTGATAAAAGAGGAAAGAAAGAGTGAACAAGCAGGTTCTGATTTTTAAGGTTTCATAAAATAGTAAGCAAATATTTTAAGGAATTCCTTTTAAAAATACTAAAATGGATGATTACAAGGAGATAGGCTATGAAATGCCCTCCAGTCTCATGAGTCAAACAAAAAAACTAAAGTTAGGGGCACTATAATTAATCTGATGTTGTCTCTGTACGTCTGAGAGAAAGAGAGAGAATGATTGAGAGAGAGATGGAGAGAAAGAGAGAGACAAGAGAGGGAGAGGGAGGGAAGAGAGGGAGAGGGAGGGGAGAGAGGAAGAAAAGAGAGAGAACATACACACACACACAACTTGGTTGTGCGGGGGGTGGGTAGAAAAGAAAACAATACAAACAAAACCATCACACGAGCATTTCCAGAACTCACTTGGTGATTGTAGAATGGTGATTTTTTTTTTAGTGCATACTCTCCTACCCCTAAATGGAAAGCGTTGATTAATACAAATAAACTTTTGATAAATCTCACTATTTACATCTGTGTATGAAATTTGAGGTATTTATCCTAATCAAGCCTTTTAACATTAAGAATTTTGCGTTCTTTCATTTTATCGTTGTTCTCGTGAACCTGAGCCTCTTTCACTCTGTATGTACACACCATGTGCACAAGTGATTACAAAAACAAAACCAAATAGACATCAAAGAGAGATGCCTTGATTTCTTTCCGTGGAGCAAAACCGAAGGAAGCAAAGATATTCGCCATCTATTGTAACTTTGGTGGTTTTCCACATTGCCTGCAATACGGTAAGCTCTTTGTTCAGACCTTTTTAAAATAACACAAACAGACAACATGCAGAACATTTAGAGTGAAGGCTGCCAGTGTCTTTTCAGCTGATGGGACTTGGGGTAAAATAATAATAATAGTAAAAACAACCTGCACAATGTGAATTAGAAAGAAAATACCTGTCTCTACCTTTTAGAATTTTAGACTTCTCTACATTTATAAGATAGTCTTTATATTTTGAAATGGTAGCTGATATGTCCTTTTTTTCCTTGTTTATTTTCTCTTTTTATCTCATTTTTTTTTAAACACTAAAGTTCCTTCTACGTGTGGGATAAGTACACAGTGAGGTATATTATAGGTGCTTCAGTAATTTTGAAAATGTGTATTATTTGGCAAAATAGTCTGTAACGATTTGAGCCCATTGTGTACCTCTGTATTTGGACACTTCTTTAAAAGTGAATTTTTGATCTGATGGACCATAATAACTTCTTCCACAGCAAATCCCTCTCAGATGCTGAATTATTGGGCCTCCGCTGCAGTTATAGTTTATTGGGTAAATAATAGTCTGACTGTACCAAGGCGAAAGTTATGGATGGCCCAACATACATGTTAGCTGCCTACAAATCTTTCCATACTTTCATTGAAAACAATTACCAGAGTATATATAGGACAATGGGAGAGTCGGGGATTCCCTTTGGATAATTACAATGCTGTGACCGTTATAGTTTTTGAGGCCTTTTGCTCTTCATTTTTCATTAGAATCTGACAACAGCTCTGAGAGGGCAGTGTTGGGAGCTTGTTTAGCCAATGAGAACACTGAATCTCAGTGTGTTAAGTGGCTCCCCAAGACTTTGGAACTCTGGATGGAGAGGTTGGCTGTGAAGGTGGGTCTCCCTCTGTCTGCTGGGCAGCTGCATTCTTCCCGACAGACTCTTTATGGCAGGTGCAGAGTGAGGAGGTTTAGTTTAGCATTTAGTTTGAAGAAAAAATGTTTCTTCATTTTTTGATGAAGTTTGGTCACATTTTGAGACCAGAAGACAGAAAAACCATTTTAAGAAATTAACAGGAAGACAGTAGTAGTGCTGAAAGGAAGAATTAATAATTTTATTTAAGAGCTGAAGTTCTGGCTTTGGAAATGTAGATGACGAGGGTCTTCATTGCCACCACAGGTATAGAACTAGGTACTAGTTCAGTAATGTCACCAGGAGTATTTTTCATAATTGGCCACAATTGTGTATCTCTTGAAATAAGTTTCTTAAAAAACAAAACAAATTTTCAGAATTGAGTTTATTCTGGGGCCTTGCATTCAAGATTTTCAAGATATGCTAGAATGTGGCCTTACCAGAATTAGCAAATTTAGAATTTCCTAAATTCTCTCTAGTAATTAAAGACATAAAGACTTCATTCTATTTGCCTGTCTGTTCTTGCTGATGAGATTATAATCCAAATATTTTTATGCAACTGGAAGTTAAATATTTATTGATACACTCCTAGGTACAAGGCACTCAGCTTGACATTACTGGGTAAAATAACATGAGTAAGATATTATCTCTGCTGTATTAGTTTTTTATTGTTGTTTTATAAATTGCCACAAATTTAGTAGCTTAAAACAGTACTCATTTATTAGTTTCTGTAGGTCAGAAGTTCAGCATGAGGTGGCTGGGTTCTCTGTTCAGTGTTTCACAAGGGTAACCCACTTCCAAGGTCTTTCTTGGCAGAATTCAGTTCTTTGTGGTTGCAGGACTGAGGTCCCCATTTTCTTGCTGTCCTTCTTGCTGGAGGCTGCTCACATCTCCCAGAAGCTGCCTGCATTTCTTGCCATGTGGCCCCCTCTATGTTCAAACCTTCAGTGAGAACTTCTTGTGCCTCAAATCCCCCTTGTACTTTGATTCTCTGACTTCCTTTTCTGATGGAGAAAACCTTCTGGTTTAAAGGGCTTGTGTGATTAGCTCAGGCCCACACAGATACTCTTCCTGTCTTAATGTTGACTGATTTGGGAGCTTAATTCTATTTACAAAATCTTTTCACAGTGTTACTTAGATTAATGCTTGATCGAATAATTCAAAGAAGTTTTGTACACACCAAGGGTCAGGAATCTTGGGGGTCTGTTTTATAATTTTGCCTACCATACCTGCTGTAAGGGTGATTAAAGTCCTTTAAGATAGATAAAGATGTAAAGGGATAGGATGCAGGAAGGATTTTAAGAGCAGCAGGAGAGGGATAAACCAGAAGTTATAGGGGTTTAAAAGAAGGAGGAACCACTTTTGCTTAGGAAAATCTAAAGAAGTTTCATGTAAAGAACTGTAGAAGGTGGGCAGTATTTTTATTCACAGAGATTAGGAAAAGATGCTCTAGGCAGAGGTAATAGCACAAACAATGGCAGAGAGATGGGAAAGTGAAGCATGTTGGGAAATGGTCAGCAGCACTATATAGATAGATAGAGCATGAAATATATTTGGAGTGGTGAGAAATGGAACTACAGAGGTAACTTCTATTTGGGAGGGACTTTTCAATGTCAGGCAGATTAATTTGCCTCTACATTGGTAAGAATGGGCTATTATTAAAAGTTATTGAATATGAGAGAGATATAATGGGAGCTATACTTTAGAAAGACTGATAGTGGAACAGGGAAAAGATGGAGTTGGGGCAGAGGGTGGGCATCCAGGACGGGTCTCTAACAATACCCTAGGAGGTAATAACGACCTCAGCTCTACTGAGGAAAGTGAGATTGGAGGGAAGAGAATGGATGAATGTGATGATAGAGTCTGTAAACTTGAAAACAGATTGGACTATAGAGGGAAAGGAATGGGAAGTTGATTTCACTTTGAGCTAGCTCTCATAAGCAGAGACAGGGACATTAGAATCATTTGTTTGGAAAGAAAATGCAGTGAGATAGGTTGTGCATAGCACAGTTCAGATGGGATTATTGTTGAAAGTAGTCTTGGATGTCAGCAATAGAATGAGGCCCTCAGGAAGGAGGGAGCCAAGGCCGTATTGGACAAGGGGCTAGTGGAATGGAATTCACTGGGCTCTGAGGCTGCCATGAATGGGTCAGATATGGAATTAAAATGAATCCAGTCATGGCAGCAGAAATGTGCTGAACACCTGGTGGTGTAGATGCTTGAGGTCTCAAACAATCATTTTGGAGAATTCAGTGGCTGTAGACATAGGGTATATGGTCTAGGCCCCAAGTGAAAGGACTTAGTGAAAACTAGATAGGATCTGAGGGACCCAGCTGCCTCTTGGAAAACTGATGCACTATTCAGAAACTATTTATACACATGGCCCAGACATATAGGTGACATGAATTAGGGGAGGGCTTAAGTCTGGCAACCCATAGTTTCCAAGGGCTCACAGGAGATACATTAGGAATAGAACTAATATCAATTCCGTGGGCTAGATTGTGTCAATGCAGTGATATATATTAGCCACCTTGGAAATGAATGGCACAGTCTGTAAGGTGAGGATGTTACTATCATATTTACAATTGAAAGAAATAGACAAGGCTAAAACTATTATGTGATATACTGACTTTCAGAGGATAGTCAATCGAAACTTTCTGGAAGGAAGGTGGGAATGTGGTTCTGTCCCTTAAAAAAGTGATGGCAATTCTATATTCCGTAAAATTTTTAAGGAGAGCAGTAATCAAATTTTAGATATATGAAAAGGGTGGTGAGAAAATTGTTATATACTACTCTTCACTAGATTTTTAGTGGAGAGAGAGAAAAAGAGATGTGTTCGTAAAAGGGCAGGCTTGCTGGATTGTTTGCTTGTTTTAAAGAATCTGGTGGCCCTATGCTTGTTTGTAGGTGGAGAAGAAGGAACCAGTAGAACTACTGAAGATGAGAATTGAGGAGTGATCGGGTGGTGTGAGGCCCTGGAGGAGAGAGACAAGGGATGACACAGGGAGTAGAGATGAAGAAGTTAGTGGGATCCTCCTCTCTGGTGGGAGGAAAGGCTTAGGTTCTTCATAAAAAATATAGAACACATCATCCTCAATCAGTGATGTTGTCCTTCTAAAAATGATTAATATCTGTTTCTGTTTTTGAAAATACTTACATGATAGGTCTACTCTTATTCTCTCATACTTGCACTTCATATTCAGACTTAGATTTCCAAACTTTTCCTTGAAGTTTTCTACTGATCAGCCCTTGTCTTCAGGAGATTGGAAAACGAGAGGGGGAATGCTGTTAGAATTCCTATTTATATCTTCTTGACTACCTCATGGAGTCAAGTAAGACAGAGAGCCTTGACACCAAGCCAGGTAGATCAGAATCCCAAATTAGTCAGTGTTAGCAATGTCAAGGCAGGAAGGAAGAAGAGACAGGGTCCAGCTGGAAGATGAAGTAGAAGGCCAGCTGCTCAAGGAGACTACAAACCTGGAGAATGGAGCTAGTTGGGGAGCAGAGGATGAATTCGAGGTGAACTGCCCGAGGAGAGCCAGAGAAGTGGTGAAATAAGCCATGGCTAAAAGGTTTGGTTTAAGATAGTCGTGCAAATGCAGGACTTCATGAATGAAAATCATTTTTTTTTTCTTCTAACACCACATCTAAGATGTTCCTACTAAGCTGTAGAAAGTATTTAAAAAGTCTTAAAGTGCAGGATCTTTTGAACATTCTCCACGGCCTTTTGTGCCCCAATCTCTCCTTCCCTTTCTTTATGGGCATCTTTGACTATTCAACCCAAAATACCACTTTTACTTCAACTTTTTCACACAGCTTCTATTTTTGCTTGAAATAGCATCCTGGTACCATATTCCAAAATACTCCCTTTATGCCAAGAGTTTCTGAAATCCCACCTCTTTCAGGCAAATGGATCGGCAGAATTATGGAACTTCCTCAGACTTGCTCTTCCAATCTAAACAAGAGACCATGGTGTCCCTTCTACCCTGCACCCTCCAATAGGCACTTCACCTTTTGTTGTATATGATGTCAAAAGAGTCTTTGTGAATATAACTTTGTGAAAATATGTTTCAATCTTACCCTGTCCTCATCAAAGGGTAATTTTCAATTCTAAGTGCTTGGAGCGTGTTTAAATCTCCAGATCTCAGGTGAACCTAGTACAATGTAATGTTTTATTCATTTTATTTAACGTATATTTCTTGAATGCTCACTATCTTCCTGGGGGGTGGTATGGTGATGGTGGTGATGGTGGTGTGTGTGTGTAGGGGATGGAGATCCAGGTAGAGGAAATAATGGTTCTAAAAGCAGAGGCATGCCTGGGGGAATCGCAGTGGGCGCACTGTGGCTGCAGCATAAGATGCATGGGTGCTTGAGGGCCTGGTGGTGTGGGCAATTAGTCCAGCAATGTCTGCTGAAAAGGAGCTAAGATGTTGTTTGAGATAGTTGGAGTATATTCTAAAGGCGATGGGGGAGCCACAGGTCTTCAAGCAGGGGAGTAAAATGACTGTGATCTCTGTGAAGAGAGGGTCTGAATCTTTTTCAGCAACATCTCACAGTCTCTGACACTTCGGAGCTAATCAGTAAAAGTTCTTGCTGAATTAAATTATGTTTAGTCCATGTGAAGTGAATGTAATGCAGGGCGAATATTGTGGCTGCACTGTAGTGGGGAGAGGCTGGAATCCGGAAGAACTGATGGGCCACTGCATGCTTTCAGATAAGAGATGGTGCAGATCATAGGATTATGGGTGACTTTAATTTTTGTCTTTGAATTTCTGATTATTTTGTGGATTTCTTAAAATGGACATGAATTGCATTTATCATTTAAAAAAAGCTCATAGACCTTATTATGAAAGGAAATAGAAATGACTGACTAACAGGTCTTTGGAGTGCTGGTGGAGAGAAGAGGTCAGAGTTGAGAGACATTTTGAAAATATGGACTTGGATGAAGAAAGGACTTCCTGCCACCACATATGTACATTTCATGTGCCTTAGATTTATTGAGTTGGATTTTGATTGCTGGGTTCTTTTGAGGCTGTAAGGTAATCACAGGCCTCTGTGGGTGTAGGGGGCTGGGGTGGTCTCCCTAAGAGACATTTGGGAAATTGAGGTCCTCATGGAGGGAAAGGAAGTCCATAGGAATGACCTTAACCAGGCTAGACTAGTCTCTCTCTGATGTCATCCTTTCAGGTCGGCCCTTTAAGGAGACAGTGGTGCTGGAGCTTTGCGGTACACCCTTCAGGGATAGGAGAAGACCACTATCGCTGGCGGCAATTCGGGAGCTAGGCGGGACCATCCACTCCTACAGGGCTACACACTGAAAATGCCTGAGCTGTATGTATTTCATACAGTAGACTATCTAGTTGCTTGTTCTTCTCCATATTCATTTCCTTTCTATTATCCTCACTTAGTGGAGTCTTGTTTACATTTTGTCTGAGCTGGGCTTTGGGGAATTGAAGAAAAAGTTGTGTTTCCACGTTGGGCAGCAACATGCAATGGAGGCACTTCTGTGTGGCCTTGTTAACAGGAATTAGCATGAGTTCTAAGGTGAAGGGGAAGCTTTGGGTATGGGTGGGAGGCTGTGAGTTCCAGACATCCCTCCCTAGTGGTGATTCTTTCTGTTACCATGAAGGATTGGAGTCTGATCTTTTTAAAGGCATCCACACATAACTGGTACCTGTTTAAGCCTGAGGGTGAAACAAGGGAACAGAGAAAGTTTGAGTATGACTTGATGTTTCTCTCTGCCAAGTTAGACGATGGTGCCGTGGACTGAGACAAGGCACTCCTGAAGGGCAGGTTTTATGATTGTGCTTGACTGTGGACGTGCTGAGGGTGAGGTGTCTGGTCTATCCAGGTGCAGTATCCAGGAGGCAGCTAGATCTGGTTTTAATGTGAAGAAAGACTTGTGGTCAGGAGCTAGAACTCCAGAAGTCATAACCAAATAGGGGATGATAATACCAGTTATACTACCTCATGGCATTGTCATAAGAACAAATCAATCACCACAGGCTGTGGATTGATTCTGGAAGTAGAGTGGGATAATACACGCAAAAGTATCATAGTGTATGTTACTATTATTGAAAATAATAACCAATAACTCTGTGTATTCTGCTGTCTGTCACCTTCACATTCCTGCAGTATATTATTACTCCTTTTGTTCTTAGAAGCACTTTTAATTATGTTATTGTCAGACCTAAAGCGAAGATTTATTTGGAGAACTCCTTTGTCCTTTAGTAAGGAAGTTTTTAATTTTTCCTGGGAGAGTTGCATTTAAGATATAGTGATTAAAGCTTAAATATAGCATGATCTCAATCTGACTAATATCTGGTTCAATCTTTTTAAAAATTATTGTTCCTTGAAGTCTGGTAACTTTTGTTTTCACTCAGACAGGACTGAGAAAGCTACTCACATTTGGAATTGCAAGAAGGAAATAATTTCATTTAAACACCACAAAATCGCTGAATATTACTAATACTGTTAGACTTTTTTTCCACTCAATTTATCTAGAGAAACCCTGATTAGCATATGTTTGCATCTATTTGCATGTGAAATTCAGGTGATTCCCAATTCCAAGTATATAAGATGAAACAAATTAACTCTTTGTTTTAACCTGCTGTGATTCTTGTCTAACACTATGTGATAGGTTTGGAAATTTTAAGTGTTTTTTTAAACCAGAGACGAATTTAGGAAGTGTGGAGGTGAGCATTCAGGGTACCATCTTGCCCTCAGGGGTAAGGATGGGAAGCCTGCGAGAGTGTCAAAATGGGCAAATATATCCCGTGTGGGCTGACAGAGCACCCCTAATTGAACAAGGGAGATTCCAGAGGAAGGTTTTGAGAGACTTCCATCTGTGATCGGGATCTTAGAGATGGTAGAAGCAAAACTTGTCCTTGGTTCCTGCACCTCGCCATTCCTGCCCTCCTCATGCTATACCCCTGCCTTCCTTCCAATGATCCTTAGGCATGTCTTAATTTTATGCAAATCTATATTGTAAAAGATTGCATATCTTCATATTATGTGTTCACTGGACACATTTTGGGAAAGAAAGGTCTCCCCAAAACCCTCACTTAAATATATATGTATCTGTTGGATATCCATCCAGCCTTAAGAAATAAAATACTAGAGGAGATTTTAGGTTCTTTGGAAAATCAGTAAATATATATATTTTTTTCCTGGGTGTAGGTGGTCTTTGGAACCATATAACTAAACCTTAAAGGCAGCTACTTCTTTGCCTTCTTTTTGGGCACATGAAATGCGACTGAATTGAGGTGTGCTTAAGTGTAAAAGATACACCAATTTTGTGCTTCCTATGAGAAAAAGAATATAAAATTTCTCATTAATTTTTTTTAACATTGATTACATGTTGAAATGTTTGGATATATTGGGTTAAGTAAACTCTTATTAAAATTAATTTTCTGTTTCTTCTTATTGTTTTTTAAATGTTGCTACTGGAAAATTTAACATTACCTATGCGGCTCGCATTTATGGCTCACACAACATTTCTACTGGGCAGTGCTGTTCCAAGAGATACTTTTCACTCTTAATCCTCGAGGGAAACCTCTAACAAAAGCTGACAGTCCATCCTGGGGCTGTGTGAGGAGCGATTGCTACCCATTACTGAGGGTCTAGATTAGTACTATTTGTGATTTGAATATCAGATGTCTTAAAACCATTTTAATGTGGGTCTTGTTTGCCTTCCCTTCCTTTCTGTCTTGCCCATGTTTCTACTAGGACCCAATGCGGAGATAAGAGAAAACCGGTGTCCTCGGCTTCAGGCCTATGAAAATGGATTTTAGTTGAAACACAATTTCTCCTGATGACTAGTAAAAACTAATTAGGTTTTGTCATTTATTCACTTGGAATTTTGTCTCACTGAAACCTTGCTACTCTATTTAACCTACTTCTAGTTGGCAAATATCTGCTGCCATGTTAGCTTATGCTTTTTGCTTAAATTAACTCTTAAATAATATAGCCTAGCAGATACAGGAGAATAAGTGGGGGAGAAAAAGTTTTCACCTTTTTTTTTTTTTAATACAAGACTGATTTTATTATATTACCAGGGAAATAAGTTAGATTGCTCTGGCAGTCTCAATAAATCACACATGAAGTCGTCTTTTTTTTTTCCTAAATTAAATTTTTATTTAAATAAAAGTGTTATGTTTGTATTTGAGCTGACAGCTAAATCTGATAATTAGAGTGCATGAAGTTGGCTTTGATTGGCATTGTAATTGGATTGTCATTGGGCTGAGAACCTATTATCTTTGGATCATGCCCCATGAAATCTGTTGAAGAAACTTTGCTGCCAGTCATTAGAGCCACCATCTTGGCTTACAAATTAGGTTTGAAAGGCTTCTTACCACTGGGAATGTAATTTAAACCACTGCAATTGCACTCTCATTAATTAAAATTATATTAAAATTATGGTTCATTTTCTAAATATTTTTTTCGTATTTTATTAGACATACTTATTACTAAATGCTTAACAAATTACATAGCGGTGCTTAGTAAAATTATGTTTCAGAGATAATCTATCTTTTCAGCACATGCTAGTCAGCATCAGTAGAATTAGACAGTGTTAATCATTAAGAGATACACTATTTATGTTTTTCATTACAAGTTTCATAAAGAAGCGTTTCCATTATTTCAATATAAAATGCAGGACCAGCAATGCCTATTGTAAATTAAGATCGGTCCTGCCGATAATAAAATACGCAGCTTTGCTATCAGGAGATGTCGTCTGTTATGGTCACAGTTCTTCCTGACTTAATTTTTTTCTTTTCTAAAACAATAGAAGCCTGTAACAGGGAGAAGACTTTTTTTTTTTTTCTTTTGCTTTTTTGGATAGAAGATTAAGGGGGAAAAAAAGCACGCACATGCCAAAATCTATGCTGCTCTTTATTCCTATTATTGTCTGCTAAAAGCAGATCAGAGCTGATTAAGACAGAAAAAAAGCTTGTGAGGGCTTGAGAATAAGAATGAGGTGGGAGGTGGTGGGGTGAGGCTGGTCTCTCTTGGCTGGTGGAGAAGGGGACGTGAGTGCCAGGGCCCACGATGAGTCTTTCCTTTCCCCTGGCCCTCCTCTCTCGCCACAGAATCCCAGATACTCACGGGCAGATGCCACCATCAAGTATGAGGATATGAAGAACTCAGAGGCACACTTTCTGAGATACAGAACAAGGCAGAGATTCTTATGTTTGCTTCTTTTGTTTCATTTCTTTCCCTTCCTTTTTCTCTTTGTAATCGATGTGATTGTTCAAGAATATCTCCCTGTCCCTCAATTTCTTGCCTGCCAATAACTTTGGGGTGATAGTTTGGCAACGTGGATAAAAAACTTCAATGGGGTTTAAAAGTATGAAATGACATTTTCAAATTTGTCGTAATTTTATTTAGATTGTATTAAATATCTGTACTATCCCCTGCCCTCCTGAGGATTCCCTCTCAGCTACATTTTTACATGGGATCTATTTCCATTGTTGTTTCTGTCTCTGGATTCTGAGTTTTGCTCAGTATCTGACACAAAATAGATGCTCAATAAACATTAAATTGAATTGAACTGAATTAGAAGGCAACTTTCTAAAGATTCTAGGGGATTCTAGCCAAATCCCAGGTGGGCTAAAGTACCTCACATGTGGTGACTGGGTATAGTTGATAATGTACTTTCATAACTTATTTTATTTACTCCACCCTTTGGTGTTTTAGAGTGAAAACTGCTACTTGCTTTTCCAACCCCCTTTTCTTAACAGATGAAGACACTAAGGGTCAGAGAACTGAGAGTTCAAGGCCACGTGGTTACCAAATAAGTAGCAAAGCTGGGACTAGACCTCAGGACTTCTGTCTCCAAGCTCAGGGCCCTTTCCATTCCCCCATGCTGCCTTCTGTAAAAAGGACTACATTCCAAAGTGGGGCAAATGTGGGAGGCAGGCTCTCACTTCCACTCTCACCCGCTGGGAGAGGAAAGTGGGAGACAATTAGCAATACGGATAAAATCCTCAAGAATATTTGGGCCCTGTGACCCTTTGATTCCCTTTCTAGGAATATGTTCTAAAGAAGTAATCATATGATGAGTTATTTAATCACAGCCAACTTTTATTGGCTGCTCATAATGAGCCAGGCACAGTCCTTAGCACTTTACATATATTTTCTCACTCAAGGCTCAGAACAGTCCGACGAGCTATGTTCTTACAATTACTCTCCCCTGAAACAGATGGCGAAATGAGGCATGGGAGGATTTTATACAATATGTCCAAGTGTCCAAGTTACACAGTTATTTAGGATTTGGACCCACTCTGAACCTAGAGCTCTTCCTCTCCACTGATCTGCTCATTGCTCAGTCATTGCAGCGATGCTTAAAGCAGAGAAAGTTCGGAAGCAATCTAAAAGCTGGGCAGTGAGGAATTTGTTTAGGAAAAAAAATCCTACAACTCTACAAATGATGCTTTAGATGTATATAGTGGATACTGAAAGATGATTATGATAAAATTGAAATCTATAAAATACTGTTATCCCACTTTGAAGCATAAGTCCATGGAAAAATATCTGGAGGGATTATAGCTCAATTTTTTTCTTGTTCTTCATTTGTATTTTCTATTTTTCCTTACAAAGAACATGGCTGATTGTGTAATTTTTTAAGCTCAAGTACAGAATTGGGTAGTACTTTAGAACTTTTGAAGCATTCAAATAGTATCAACAAATTGTCAAGAGATGTGTCCCCAAGCAAGAATGAGTTTCTCTTTCAAAGAATTATTTTCCTTTCCTATTACTCATGGACAGGACCCTCTGGTTTCCTCCTCACTCGCCTGGCGTGAGCCTTTGCGGTCAACAGGGCACGAGGAAGGAGCAGGCTTGTTGTGGAGCCAGGCTTGAACATTCTCTCTGTTTATGCAGTGGAATGTGTATGGGAGTCAAACGCTTTTTTTAGCAAGAGTGTGGCCTTTGGAAAGGAAGCATGATAGCCAAATTTTGGGCATCTTCGCACAAGGCTGAGCTCCAACAGCTTGAGGAACAGCAGGAATAACAGAAAGGAAGCTAAGGGTTTAAGCTCAGAGAAATGAGGAGAGAGAGAAAAAAAGACACCCTCCTCCAGACGGGTGGAGAGCCCCTTATTGTCCTCATTTGGCTTCCTTGGCGGGTAAAATGTATGTCAAGACAAAAGGCCCAGATGAGGGCCCGGGAAAATGGGGCTAAGGCAGGACTGAACTTTCTGGGTTGGAGTGAACCATGTGCAGGCTCTTCTTTGAGACATGCCTCAAATACCCATGCATGTGCCATGGTCCAATCTCCACCACCAAAGTGAGCATTTGTTTGGGTCCAAGCAGTGGCTTAGGATCTGTTCAGTGTCTCAGACACTTTGGGGGCTAGTGAAGGAAAGTGCTCAGCAGAGAGGCGCCAGGTCCTTTCTACTTCTGTTCAGACATTTGAGATTTGAGGCATCCGATTAAATCTCATTGGAGAAAAGGGTCCAGAACTAAAACATCATCTGCAAAAGTTCAGAGTGTTTGGGGAATGAGGCATATGATGTGTAAGTTTCCTTATATGGTAGAATTAAAGAAAAAGGGTGCTGTTCATAGAATGTAGGCCAGAATGAGACAGCTGGGTGTGGGAAGGACAGAAGAGTTGGGCCCTGAAAGAAAGGGCGAAGGAGTAGACCAAAGCAGGACAACATTTTACAACGTTTATCTTCAACTGGTTATGTATTTGTGGTTTAGAAATGTTGCCAAATAATTTATTGGCCAAATGGATTCTAAAGGTTTGAAGAATTAAATTTTCTCAAGGAATATCAGTCATTTTAAACCAACTGTTGTTATAATGTAGTTGCCATAAAATTGTATACACAATTACCATAAATTCCAGACTGTATATGTGTGTGTGTAATTTTTTGATATTCCTAGAGTTTAGGTGTGACTTTTCAATTTTGCATGAGTTCACATTTCCAGTCTGAGACAATAGAATTTAGCTTCTCAATAAAATTCGGCAGTTCTGTTTAGCAATTGTTATGCTGTATAATAAGAGGCAGTTTAGCGTAGAAGTTATGGGGTTGAGCTCTGGAGCCAGACCCTCTGAATGTAAATCCCATTCTGCTATTAGCTGTGTGACCTTGGTCAAGTTTCATAAACTGTCCGCAGCTCTTTGCTCATCTGTAAAATGGGGACAACGATAGTAGCTCACTGACAAGATCTTTTTTGAGGAGAACATGAATTGAAATCTGTCAAGTGCTTAGAACTGTGCCTGGCACATAGGAAGTTCCATAAATGTTAGCTTTCATTGTCGTTATCATTACTCTGGGACATTTGCCAAATATCAGGTACTGGGGGAGATGAAAGGATGAAAAAGATGTATAACTCTTCTATAAAAATCTTAAATCTTAGATTGCTATTTTTCTCTATTTTATCCATCGTATTAGGTCATGTTACTGCTGCCGCCGGTATCTTTCTATCAGAATGTCTGAGTTTCAAAGTTGTATTATTGAAAAAAATATGGAGTTCTCCTTATGGATTTTTTTTATTCCCTGAGAGATATAGTTACCTTCTTCCTAAGCAAGTCAAGACCTAGCAATTCACTGCCTCCAGGGTGAAGCAACTCCTACCTAGATAACCACAGTGGGATTCCGGTGAAATCCTTTGAGTATAGTAAAGGCCTTATGCTCCCCTCTTGGTAAATGAAATCATTGATCTGCTTTTAAATCTTACTTATCTAGGGGTTATCTATATCAACATTCATATCAAGATAGGTAAGGATGCACAGCTAAATGTACATGCACAGGGTATGCACACACATACAGAATCCTCCCACACAGCTGGGACCTCACATTCAAATTTGAATGGTCTCTATTGAATTAATGTATTCTTTCCTGAAACCAAGAAAGAGCGTGGAATCTTTGCATTTTTTTTCTTTTCAATTTGTGTTAATATAGACATGAGCCTTTATTGGCCAAAGTGGAAAGCAGTGTGTGTGAAACTTGGACTATATCCAACTGAAAAAAAATGAGTTCAGATGCTTTCTGTGTTGGTTTTCGACTCACATGCAGATTGTGCTGTTTGGTGAGAGGAATAATTAGTCATTTACAGGTTCATTACGTAGTGTGGTTAAATCTGACCTTCTCTTCCCTTTGGCTGGCTGGTGAGGGACCTTTCTCAGTAGGTCCAGCTGGCTAATGTGGCCCTTATATGTACATACGTATGTAGTACAGTCTGTTTCTCCCAACTTGAGTGCCACTCTCTTTGAGATCCCGATTTTGCATATGGCAAGGAAGAGCCTACATGTCATTCATTTTTCAATCCTTTGTACAAGATTTCTAAATGGGACGTCCATCCTCCATTCCACCTCCTACAACAAAAACGGCACATTGTTATTTAAAGCAAAAGCTTTATAGATTAGTTGTTGAATGCGATATTCATCTCATGAATAGCTAATAACATAAAATAAAGAACAATGAAAATGCAAATTATCTGCACATATACAGTGGCAGTTAGCAGTACGAATAGACCCCCTGAGTTCGTGCAAGGTAGGCAAAAGCCAGTCAAATCTCTGATCGTACCTAGTCCTTTGAGTTGCTGAGACGATATCAGAATTCATCTCTTTTAGGACTCATTATCGAGGCATGGAAAAAGAGATTGAAATCTGGTAGAATTTCAATTCTTTCGTTAGCATTATTAATAAACAAGAATTGGCAGGAGCTAAACTGATTGGCACATACATCTGGAATAACAGAAATAAATAAAGTTTCAGAATGGGAGGAAAGTTTCCTGCCAGAAGGACTTTGGGTAGAAAATAGCATGTGTATGAGGACAGCTTCAAATCCAACCAAACCTCAGATAAATCCAAGTAGCATTTTTAGGATGGAAGGGAGCTGCAGGTGAGTGTCTCCATGAAGGACATGCTCCGCTTTTATTTTGGGGGAGAGAACAGAAAGAATGTTAGGGAAATGGAGGTAGAGAGTAGATTACTACCACTATGAAAAACCAGCCTAAGGAAAGGTCTTATTGTTCTAAATATCAAACTGATCCTGGGCACTATTTTCTGGATTGGCTCTTAAGAAGACATTAATGGTAAAGAAAAGGATCTTCAGCCTTTGAAAGATTTCTATGAATACACAGAGCCAAGATTTTATTTTGTGTATGTCCAGTGAATTAGCCCCATCACTTGATAAAGAACCAACACCTACCAGAAGCAGTGAAATTTTCTTTCCCTTGCTTACCTGCTGCTGTATCCAGTTTTTGTGTTCCTCATACACATTTGTGCACATCATACACATCATACATTTCGGAAATGTATTCAGAGTAATTTGATGCAGAATGGCTGGATTTCATTTCGTTGAAAGTCAAACTAGAAGAGGACTCTTTTCCTTGGATCTTAGTGGTAGTTTGCCCTGTATCAGTCTTGGTAGGGATCCATCACAATAGTCATGCATTGAGATGTGAGCAATGGCTATATGAACAACATAGGATCTGCCTTTTTATAAGACATTAAGTTACATTCAATTCTTTTCTTTCTCTGGTATAAGAGAAAAATGAAAACCAAAGGCTCAAGAGGACTTTTAAAAGCAACAGGCCCCACAGATGGCTGACCCAGATAACTGATAGCATGACATTACAGCCACACTCTGTGTGGTGAACTCTGGCAACCCTGAGCCCGTTGGCTGCCCGCCACTAACTGCCAGGCTAAACTGTGCATCCTGTGACCACTTCAAAGTTGTCATTAGCCTAATAGAGGGCCTCCCTTCCCTACCCACTCACAGACCAGGCTCCGATATTTCCTTCTGAATCAACTCTTGAGAGACTCACTGTATTCAAGACCTCGTGGCACTCGTGAAACTTCTATCTTGACTCCGACATGGCCTAAATCAGTCCTTTTCAACCATGTGCACTCAAGCATCCTTAATGACATAGGAGAGTTAAACTCTTAGCCCATGCCGAGTCAACTTCCAGCAAGCTAAGCCATTTCTTAACAGTTCCCTTTTTATATTAAAAATGCAGGGGAAATTTATATTGTACTCCATAATATATCTGTGTTTTAATTTCTTAAAGTACTTAGAACCATCCGCTGCTGCCATGACTGACGGACTTTAGAGAAAAAGTGATGTTTAAGTGTGGTCGGCAAACCAGCAGTATCAACACCATTTGGGAACTTGTTAGAAATTCAGATTCTCAGGCACTCGCTTACTGAATCAGAAACTTGGGGGTGGAGCCTAGCTATCTGATTTTCAACAAGGTTTCTAGGTGATTTGGATGCACAATAAAGTTTGAGAGCCATAAATCAAAATACTGTGCTATGTTAACCATGGGGCTTTGAATATTTCCTGATGTGAGTACTCTCAGGTATGTCATTCCCAATTTGGAGAAGCATAAGATAGTTGATTGGAGCAGAGATTCTCCAGCTTTTTTTTTTTTTAAGGCATGTTTACATATGGGGAATACTTACTTGGATGTATCCAAAGTTCATTCAACTGGCCATCCCACAAATATTTACTGAGCCGTGACTGTGCAGACACTCTTCTGTGCATTGGAGATACCACAGTGGACAAAACTGTCATGGAGTTTACATTCCACTGGGGGAGATCGCCAATAAGCAAGTATAGTATAATGTCAAGTGGTAATAAGTGCTATGGAAAAAAATAAAGCAGTGTATACGGATCGAGAGTGTCTGAGTTGAGATTGCTCTGTTAGAGAGGATGATCAGAAAAAGCCTCTCTAAAGAGGCAGCTTTTGAGCAGAGACCTGAGTGAAGTAAGGGCACAGGTTACGAGATGATCTGGGGGAAGACATTTCTAGTCAGAATGTGCGTGATTCCCTTGTCAGGTTCTCCAGCTTAGATTATGTGAACCTAGACACTGGGAGTATTTCTTGTCTTCTCCTTCTGGGCTGGAGGTCACTGAGGATCGCTCTCCCTTTCCCAGGCCAACTCTGTTTTGAAGGTCCCTTTTATGGGAAAAGATAGTTTAACTCTCTGGTAAATATTCTACCTGGTGGTTATCCCTGAGTGCATCTCCTGGTCAAGGGGTCAGGCATCAGGTCCTGAGCTCCGGGTGAGCAAGTGCACCAACTATAACTCCATATCTTTCTCTCCCAACTCCCAAAACAAAAACTTGGAATGAAATTTAGTGTTTCTACTTCATGGAAAACCTTGAAGCTATTCCCATGTGTGTATGTAGTAAAGAAAATCACTCACAAACTTTTGTACTTTACTAATAGTAGCTTCAACACATTACTTACCTTGCAAGTATTCTAGGCACAGCACTGTGGCACAGACAAGGTGGCAAATCCTGGGTTGAAAAGTACCACAAAGGAGGTCAAGGTGATAGATTCAGTTCCTGTTTGTGGCAGTTACTATTCCCCAGAGACTCACAACCCTCCCTAGAGGGAGTCTTTAAATAAATGTCGTTAGTTGCAGGGGGCATGGGGCATGGAAGTACAAATCATTCTGACCAAAGGAAAAGCATGCCACATAAATGCACTATTGACAGCAGATGAAGATGGAAGTCATACAATCTGTTTGCTGCAAGAAATTAGGGAGGCTGTGACTGAGATCAGAGAAGAAAAATCATTGCTCTTTCCTCAATCCATAGCCTATTTTTTTCTTTTTTTCTGGGTGAAAATGTTCAGTGGAAATACTTTTCAACAGTAGTTTACTATCCTGAAAAATCACCAAAGGGCTTTCCTCCTCACCGTGTTGGAAATGCAGAGGGAAAGTCAGAGGAATGATTCAGTGAGCACCAGTGGTGGTGGGACAGCCTGGGGATTACCTGCCTTGGAGGGTGAACAGAGATGTGACCACTGTCCATGAGACCCACTGTGTTACCAAAAGCATAAAGACAGCCATAAATGCATTCTTGTGATTCCCACATGTACTTCTAATGATTTCCAGAAAAAGAGCAAGACGGAAGTCACAATTGTACTCTGTTTCCACTAGAGTCAGAAAGGGTATTCTCACTAAGATCTACAGCCTGATTCACTTTCTTCTCTTTCCTTTCTTCATTCATGTGCTTCCCTTCTCACTGCTTTGTTCTCCCTGCCTTTTGTTTCTCTAATTTCTCACTGACTCCTTTATCCTCCCATCCTTTGATACAATATGAAGTTTGAAACCTCCAACAGTCATATCCATCAAAGAAAGCATATAACCTCCACTTTGGAATGTCTTTGGAGCTGTGTGAATAAATGTGTTGAGAAGGAGTAGATGGTTCCCAGGTAATTCTTGCAGACAGAACTGCAATCCAATTCTGGATCTGCAGTCAAACCATCTACAGAGATAAACGTCACAAGCAAATTTGTATTTATGGGGGAAATTGTCCTTTGCCCTCAACCCAACATTGAATTTGAAAAATTTCCAAGCTTTATTACGTGTAGAATTGGTTTTTAATGCTTTGAGGTGTGTGTAGGTGAGTGAGAATGCAGCTGATAAAGGTACTTACATTCTTGCATCCATTGGTGGCCCGATTTTCTACAGAGTCATTTTGCATGTGGAGAAAAGAATAATGGTGGGGGAAATGAAATAGTTACTGTCGTGAAAATGCATAAAATAATCTGGCAAGACTCAAAATTTGGGAGAGATTTGAGACCAAGCAAGAACCTATCAAAAAGACTTTGAATATATTCTCCAATTTTTCTATATCTTGGTAACAAGAACATAACATTTTCAATCTACAATGGTTTTCCTTGTTTATGGGAGTCCGGGATCCAAGGATGCAGGACTGTTCTTTTTGGTTTATCTCCAGATGAAATTCAGCCAAGGGGTTCAGGTGGAGGGCATCTGAAGTGTTGTGAGCAAGCAGCAGCGTGGAAATCTCTCATTGCACCAGCAACTGACTTTTTCACAGACACAGAAGTAGAGAATTTCAATTCTTCCCCACCCCACCCTGCACACTTGCGGGATTTAAGAAATTCCTGCTCCACTCTCTACACAGACCTGGTGTAGTTCGTGCTGGTGCCAAATTGGACACAAGGGGGCACCGAAGTGCCACACATTTTGCCCTGGGACCTTTCTACATGTGCAAATTCCCATCCACAGAGAAGGCCAGGAAACTCTGGCCCTTCAGGAGCGTTCTTCTTCCCAAGCTTACTTGGCAGAGGCATTACCATGGTGGTTGGAAGCATAAAACGTTGCCCACGGTTTGTGTTTGCCCAAGCGTCCATCTTGGTGACAGTTTGAAAGTACTCCACCATGGTGGTTGAAGCACCATATTAAACTCCTTCTTCCTTCATTTAACTAATTCAACACTGCATGGTGTTTTTTAGAGCAAGTGCTACAGAAATCCATTTGAGAAGAAACTCAATTTAAAAAACGATAGTCGCTTCCTAACAATACATTTCATTTATTGGTGTTCTGAGTATATTCTTAACAAGGAAATTACTTTTCTTTTTAATCCATCTGTTTGCCAAAGGAGACAGTCATTTGTTGATTTATTTCCTATGCTTTGTCTTTACCTGAAAAGTGAAGAATTGGCAGTGTTCTTGCCACAATGTGAAGAACCGTGGGATAATTCATGGGGCAACAATAAAGTTATATGTTAGTTTCTCTCACTTAAAAGAAGATGGGGAATTTGACTATTGATTTCAAATTTTCTCTGTCTGGGCAGGAGAGCTTGCATTTTATTAAATGCAGTCAATTTGTGGTGAAATATTCTTTTTATTTTTCAAGATAGATTGCTGATTTACTTCAGAATGGTGGGAAAATAAGGCTGTACCTGCTGAGAGCTGAAGAGAAGCATTTATTTGCTTTATTGATTTGGTCCATTTTTGTGAGATGTTTTCTATGTATTTTTCACATGGCTACAACATGTACCCACAAATGGTCCTGGCTGCTGTACTGCTTCAGTGTCCTGTAGAATAGCTCCAAAGAGAGTTTGGAATTTGCAAATGATTCTTTTGTTGGAGAAGCCCTTTGTGGAGACAAGCTCTGTCCCTCAAAGATGGACAGACGTAACTGCAAACTCTGTTCTTTTCAGTGATCTTGATTGGTTAAATTCTCTTAAAGTTTGAGAGTATGAATGAAATAAAAGTTTGGGCTTCCAAGCTAGGACCCTTAGTTCATCGTTAAGTAAGAAGCCTGGTAGATCACAGGTACAGGCATCAATGCAGGGGATATTAAGCTCTCAAAAATGATCCTTCTGGCCTTAATTTTTTTATTTTGTATCAGAGGATTATAGCTCCCTCTTTGAAAACAAAATGACAATATTGCTTCCGATTGAAAAAATAGTCATTTATTAAAAAGATAGTCTCTATAAGATCAAACAGTTCCGATAAGCAAGAAGAATGCCTAATCCACAGTGTTAAGTGTAAAAGTATAATGCACATGCTAGCTACAATATGTAAAATGTATGTATGTTTAGGAACTGGAAGACGAGGAATAAATAATATAGTTTATTTTGTAGGGTTGGGATAATAGGTGACTTTTAAAATTCTTTTGATTCTATAGTTTTATAACATTATTTATGGGAACAAAGGACATTAAGTACTTTTGTAAAATGGTGACTCCTTTAGGTGATTGGGACCAGTTATCTCATCATTTTCTGGCTTTCGGAGTTAAAATCTTTCGAGTGTCGGATTTTTTTAAAGTGATACCTGATTCCATTGGAGATGACCACTTTCATTTTCTTTATAGAGAAAGTCAGAGTGAGATTTTTAGATCTAGGCTGGAAAGGTGAAACACAACTTTTGCTGAAATTTAGATTATGTATACTATCCTTCCAATTTTGACAAGATGCTCGGGGTCCATTGGCACTTTCGAGTTCTTGAATAATCGGGTGAAGGAAATAAACTTGATAAGTTCTAAATTATACTAAAAATTGGTATACTCAACTATACTCAAAATAATATAGTTTAAGCTATATAATAAAATTCCATTAACTGAATGACCAGTTGCAATGACATATATTTTAAAAAACCCTTATGCTTACCTGTCAGAGTTAAAAATATATATATGTATATGTATGCATCTATATATATATATATTTAAAAAGAAAAAGAAACTATGTAGATAGTTTTTTAAAGGATAAAATAGTTTTATTGTACAATTAGTTGATGTACATATGAGGTCAGTTAACTGTCTTCAGCTTTTAGTCACGCATAGAAGGATAGCTAAAGATAGCAGATCCAACCTACTTCATTTCCTATGTGCGCCTAAAGGCACTGATGCTGGATTTTGGCAGAGAAAATAAATTCAAATAGAAGAGGATGTAGGCATGTTGATTTCCAGACCAGAGGAAGAAGTTAAAGAAGTAACTTTGTTTTGGATAGAGGTGGGTGGAAAGGACGCTCTCTTTGAAGAAATGTTGGGAGCTTAAATAATTTTCTAGGAGGCTTTCCAAATTTAATTTTTTTGTGTGTTCAGTGTTTTAAATTTCAAATAATTCCAGTTATCTAGGTTTCAATAGAGGCACATGGGCCCCTCATTTCCTGAGACTTATAACTGTACTTGTTTGGGGGCAGGAAGTTTCGCAGGTGGGCTTCATTTTTGTGGTGGTGGTTTTCATTGTGCACTTTTCTAGGCAATGTTTGTGAAAGCAGCCCAGGAAACCTTGCTTATCATTGGTTAAGCAACACTTAAAGGTGAGCTTTTGGGTGGCAGAGTAGAAAGTGGTGAGAGAAATATGTGAGAAAGTAATCTTGGAACAAAAGCTTTGCCAATTTGTCGATTCTTAACTTTGTTAAAAAAATGAAAAATAAAGATTTGATAGTCCTGGATTCCCAGAGCAATACATTTCCACTTTCATCACTGTATTTCATCCTGAAGAGCAATTTGTCCATCTCCATTATGTTTCTTATTTGTATTCACGTCTGGGTGGGTATTTCTTTACATTCAGCTGTCTCTTATTATATACTGGAGGCATAATATACTTTTCTAGTCTTGCTGCAGTGTTGATGTTTTGGAAAATCCCCATGTTTTAATAAAAATGTAACTGGTATAGGATTTTTTTCCCATTTAATTTAATTTTTTCTGATGCAGCTTTTCGTGGGTGCTATTTTCAGGTGATGCTTGCTTGTGTCTGTGGCCCCTTTCTCTTTCAAAATCATAAGAAACACATTAAGAAATGTTTGTGAAACATTTTGTTTTGTATTTACATGGTCCTATAAGCATTTCTTTCAAATTAATTCATATTTAGTTACCTAGAAAGTTATCACCCTAGGTTTATTTTTTTTTAAGTAGGTAACTCAGCCTCACTTCAATTTTTTTCTTGTTTAGAAGTGTTTTGTTTTTTAATGAGAATTCTCATTGATGGGAGAATACTGAGTGTCTTTCCCCAATATGCAGATGAAACGGGGAAATGAATGATTGACTGAACTTCCACTTCTATCCAGATGTCTTGGTATTCTGCTGGCATAGACTGAGAGTGTGTGTGTGTGTGTGTGTGTGTGTGTCTATGTTGTAACCCTCTGGTCTCAGGTAGAAATTGGTGAGGTCAGTTCTGAGATGGTTGGTGAGTGGGTGTGTGTGGCTTTGGCCAGTCACCAAGATACTCAGTTGTCCTTACAGGTACAGGTGTGTTGGGATGGAATGTAGGGCTATAATGTGCAGATGGCACCTGCCCACAAATTCCAATGGCCAATAAAAAGAATGGCTGCTCTTCAGGGATAGCAGTTGTGGTCTCACAGCAGATCTGACATAATTCCCTGCCTCTTGGAAAAGGGACTCGATTTGGGTCAATTCAAGAAATTACTCTTCACATCTCCTCCAAAGAACTCTGTTGTGTAGTATTCCTGGAGACATTCCTATTTGCCTGCAGCAGTGACTTCCCTTAAGTGGTGAGGAAAAGTGACCTCTACACATAGATATTAGTAAACCAAAGGTGATTTGAGACTGAAGTATAACTGTGTTATTAAAATTCATTTCTTATATGGTGAGCCATATCTAATTTCAGAAATTGATTTTATCAACCAGAATCAGCAATATCTTTCTGTCTGTAGTTCACTGCTACATAGACACATTCCCTTTTAAATGCATTTTTCTCTTAATACTGGGATTATTATCTGATGTCTGAATGTGAGTGGCATACTCCAAATCCCATCTGCTGATCTACCTTTCACATAGCCCGATGTCCTCCTTGTTTCCCATTTTTTACTGTTCAGGCCCTCCACAGAACATTATTGTCCCAGCAGACCTTTTATCCAAGGACTGTTGATCACAGCCCAAGAGCTGTCATCCTATTTGCATTCTGTGGATGCATCATTATTCACAACATTTGATGTCCATAAAAACACATTAAAACTATTTCCTTGAGCAAAAATAATCAGCTCTCTGCTGTACATATCATTTGTATACTCAAATTGTAAAATGTAAATTGATATATAAGAAAATGGCCCATTAACTTTTTCATTAATGACAATAATACATTTTGTACACCAGCAGCAGGAGGATCTTGCCTTTACTTCAGCAACCTGAAGGGTAAATGGGGCCCGCCTTCTTTTTCTTTTTTAATTTCATAAAAATGATAGGTGTCATCAAACAGAGATGCTTTTATGTATTCTTATTTGTCTTAAAATACAGAACTTTTGATTTATTATAAAACTGAAACCACCCTGATATACAGGGTAAGTGCCTTTTTTTAAAGAAAAAGAAAAAGAATTATTTGCTATTTGAATATGCCCAAGAGGACAAGTTTTCACCATGGATAACGTGTAATTGTCTTAAAATGTTTATTATAGTTCCAATACTTAGTTATATGATTCCATATTAAATTTAAAATATTGCAAAAATCTTAAAGTATTAAAAAAGGCCATCTTTTGTTGCCAGATAACTTTCATGAGATGCAAATGTACAATTAATTTGAAAATACTGAATATAAATTTTTGTTATAAGATGTGGACATTTTTATTAAATTTCATTAGGATTTACTTTGATTACTTTTTGTTGGAAATTAGTGCATGCTTTTTATACAAGTGAACATTGGATTAATCATCTGTCTTTTTTCAGGTATTAATAATAGTCATATTCTTCCAGGGTACAGGATTTAACTCCTCTAGTGCCTACATGACCAGTTGTCAAGCTGCAACATTTGGTTAAAACATAGATTAATAATTTGTCTATCACGGATACATCATGCACTAAGAGATAAAGAGCATCTGATATTAACTGAGAAATAAAATCTGCCTTCAGTAAATTGCGTAGAAAAATTACACAGTACATTTAAATTACCATTTGCTTAGCAACATGCCCTTGTAGCCATTCCAGTGGGGCTATAAAATGATCGATTTACTTTAATTTTCTACTGAATCCTGAAAAAAAAATGGCTATCAGTAACCTATCCCTTCATCATAGCATGCTGATTCACTCCGTGTATTAAATTTACTGGCAAGGAGCAAGACGTTAACAAAAAGTAACAGATAATGTGAACATTTCATGCATAATCTGTAATATGAGATATGTATTAATAGGGAAATTATGATGCATTCAATTATTCTGAAATGCCTTCCAGAGATGTTTTGATTTGGCTGCGCTCTGATAGTAGCGGCACAGCGGGGAGCATCTCAAGTGATGAATAACCTAATCTCCTAATCTCAAAATGGGCACTATTCACAGCTAGCCTGGGAGAGGCTGGTGGAAGAAACCACACTTCACAGCCACGACCACTAAGAAGAATACAACCAAAACAACAACCCAAACAACAACAACAAAATAAGCAGCAGCCCAGCCAGCCACCCTGCCACTGGGCCTTTTAAAAATAAAGAAATGAAATGCACGTCTTTAATGAGTGCTCTTTGGTCCCCTGTGATCCACAGGGCTAGATTCTAATCTGAGAAGCACCTTCCACTCTTCTCAGCAAAACTTACAAGACAAAAGGCTATAAAAATGATTGCACTTGCATTAGTGCTGTGAGGACTCCAGTATTTATGAGACATTATGTATGCACAAGAACCCTTACTAATTTGCCACGTTTCACGCACACCTGGAATGATCTGCCCCACGTATACATTTATTTTTCCTTCTCCTTTTCCGAAGAAAGCCTACCACAACAGGAAACTGTTCATTTTGTATCCTAAGCCTCATGTTCTCTAAAACTGCCTAGGTGTAATTAAACGTCTACGTTTACTTCTTCGTGTGGGGAACAATGGTCTGGCTCCTTGGAGAGGTCAAGCAGGATTTATTTTATTGTGTACAGAGTCGGAGCAATGGAGGAGGCTGTCAAGATAGTAACTGGTCATTCCTTTGCCATTTATGTGGCCTACTTTATGTAAGAGCAAGGCTGTATTTTTCCCCCCTCTGATTTAGTTCCCTTTTTTCATGGGATTATTGCTACAAAACTATTAGTTAATACCCTGCTGTAAGGAAAATAAGTCCTGAGGAAAATATGCTATGCATGTATGCCTTCCCTACCCCCAAATTGCTTGATTGCAGCAGGCTCACTTTTTGATTAATGCAATTTTGCATAAGGTAATATTACACGAGTGTATTACTTTTCAGTAATTATTCAATGGAGTTAATATGGCAGACTTCTTGAAGAAAAATTAGAACCGTGGCGTCTCATTTCTCTAAATCCCCAGCACTGTTCAGTAGGGTAACAATAATAATTATGTATAAATAAATAAATTTCTTTTATCAATGTTCACTTGGGCTGGAAATAACGGGCAGCCTCATCCCCAATCAGAACACTCACGGTTGTACTTTTTAATTAGCAGTGTTCCGAGGGGCAGAAATGATTTTACGTGCAGTTTTGTTATGCTGCAGTTGGGGAGAGTGACACAGTGATTTGTTATAACAAGGATCTTTGCAGTTTAATCATCGTGTAAAATTATGTGTGCTGTTTTGCTTTCGCTTTCCCCTGCACCTTTGGGTTTGAGCCACTCCAAAACGGAGGACAGGCAAGACTCCCTTTCCTAAAGCAATTTTCTCTCCTCTAGGTCTGATTTCACGTGAACATCATTTTAAACTCCAGCAAGACGTGGTTCTATTTAACCAGCCCTTGCTTACAGAGGTCCCATGCCTACTATTATATTTCCTTACCATGATACATACTTTGTGGTGCATTTTTCTCACTAATCATGGTTTAGCAAAGAAGGAAGGAGAGGGCCGCATTTTATGAAACTTTCTGATGAGTGATGTTCAGTTTATTTCAGTCTTTAGTATACTAGAATGTACAATTGCTCTGAAGATAAATAAAAGATTCAGCCGGGTGCCACTGGAGAGCAGAGCAGCATGTCTTTGGCATTGCTGGAGACTTATCTGATTTGGATTTGTATACCTCATGGGGAATGGCAAAATATTGGAACAGACGGCTTGATATTTCCGAAGAATATAGTGGGCTTTATTAGCACCAGTTTCGCTCCCTGACTGACGGCTTTTTCAAATTTTTTATCTTATTAATCCGTGCTACTGTATGTAAATGTTATTCCTCTCTGCATAAGGGAGGCAACCAGCGATTTGTAATAAATGCTTATGAGTGCCTGAGGCTGCACTTAAACTTTAAAACATCTATTATTAAGTTGCAAAAAACACTGTAATGGCCAATAGTGACCTCATAGGAATTTTAAACTGTGGTCTGCTCTTCTGCATTAAAAACAAAAAAATTGCCTCAAGTTAGAATTATGAGCAATGCTATTTTAACAGCTGCATTTTGATTATTAAAGTGTGTTTTACAACTGAATTACAATGCTTTTATGGACTCTAGGTATAAGATCTAAAAGGTCATTAAACATAGTTGGGTTTTGTCACAGTAGGTGTCATTGTATACAGTGGACACTATACAATCTATTTTATGTCATTGCACTTAGGATTTAAAATAGCGTGCAGGAGCATTTTAGTTTGTTTAACCATGTAGATTACTATAGATCTCTCAAGAATTTTTGACAGTTTGCAGTCTGAGATGACTACTTTCATTATTATTTTATTAATTTGACAAGAAGCCCTACAGATTTTCTGTGTATCCCTGATCCATTTGTCCCAGAAATAATTAAAAATGCCAGCCTGGAGCAACAGACAACAGATACACTTCTGGCAAATCAATGTTCAAAAATGCACTGCTTGTACTGTAGCCAACACTTTAGTGCTGAAACATTTCTACATTTTCTCAGTCTGATCGTATAAGGGCTCATTGACAATAGGTATTGACTCATGGGGTAGGTTTTCCAAATGCAGGACCTTTAAATTGATTTATCCATTATGTCATATGCTGGATACTATATGTAATGTTTACATCTCTTGCTACACAAATACAGGGTGAAGTCGCTTTTCCCAGGGCCGCCTCTACCGTACACAGCTCAGCAAGGCTGTAAACGTAAACTTGAGTTTGCCTTGCCTGTGTCCTGTTAGCCACTTATATGTAAACCTTTAATTTTCTTTTCATTAATTTGGCATGGTGTTATGCTTGTGACTAGCTAGAGTTCGTGCCATCCACGGAACTGATTTCTGGGTGCCTGATTGTTGATGAGGACGTGGAGATGGAGGTGTGATAAGGAGTCTAGAATCCTCAAAATATTTGACAAAATGTCACAAAGGATTGTATTTGCATGTAGTACTGTGGGTAGGACATAATGATTAGTGTGCGGTGCGTCGCTGGCACTGCATATCCGAGCTCATGCAGATAACATGTCTGCTGTACAGCTTTGAATATTGTATATGTACTTTGAACATATCTGTGACCAGCAAAGCTGTCATTCTGTTGAAAATTGTAGCTGCACGAATGACAATACTGGTTTAATTTTTTTTTAAGAGGACATCTTCTAAATAATTATTATCATGCTAATAACATTTGTATTCTTTTGTGTATAATTAAGATCTGCCTGTCTAAGCATGAAATAGGGTTGACATTGTGAATAAGTATGCTATCCTTAACCTATTTAGTAAATCAGTGTTAATTTGACTTTCTTTAGGTTAAATCATAACAATAGCATGCTGTATACAAAAATCCACCATTCCTGGCTGTAAACAGTCTTGGAAATATTTAGTATCTGGCAAAGCTTCCCACAAAATTGAAGAAGCCCCTCTTATGAATGTTAAGTGCTGAATCAAAAATAATGATTCAACAATTGTAGAAGTCATATATTTTTAAAAGTTAACATTAACTCTTTATATCTCAGAGTGGTAAATACCCAAGCAATTTTATATTTTGACCTCTTTGGCTTTGGCATGTGAATTTTTTTTCTTACATGATAAAAAAATTAATTTAAGATGCATATTCCACCTACTTCTGAGAGAACTTGAGGCAGCAAACAGGATAAAACACAGTGACAAATAAGCCATTTACGGATAAAACATAAGAGGTTATGTAATTTAATGATCACAAACTGTTTTGGAATACATCATGCCTTTTTGTTCTCTTAAAATAGGAATATCTGTTGTTGGTGTTTGGTTATTTTTTTTTCTTCTGCAATTTCATGGCTAATACCTAGCCAGACAATTATGCTAAAAGAGATTATCTTTGTCATTTTGCAAGGGTTATTCTTTATTTTCAAGGTACTTATGGCTTCTATAACCTAGCAGATTCACTCTTCCCCATCCCGACTGTAACCATTTGCATGCTGTGATTTATAAGGTTATTGGAAAACACCTCCATTTATCAATTATGAGAGAGCACAGACTGCTCGGGAGCAGTTCAGGCAGCATCCCTGGCAAGTGAAATGTCTAAGGGGGTGGGAGGGGAAAAGGAAGGAAAAGAAAAGAAAATGACAACAGGAGGAAAGTGGGAGTGCGAAGAACTGTGGTCAATGATGCTTTTGCTTTCATTTCTCTGCTGAGCGCTGGCTGCCCTTCTTCCCACAGCTTTCCTGGTATTATGCACACAGGCCGCTGCCATTTGATTTCTGCGTCCATATTTTTGGTCCTCGCACTATTTTTCTATGAATCTGTATTTGTTTTTCACTTGTCAGCAAATGTGTTCTGAGTGTCTATGCTCTGTGTATGCTGTGCTTGAGGGCCTAGTGTTGTGCAAAGCCCGGTGAGGAACATGAAGGAAGTGACGGTGGACCTCCTGTGGCCCACTCTGATGGGCCAAACAACATTATACGAAAGTGCCAATTAAAGATAAATGGAAAAGATAACATGAAATGAGTGCTAACTAAATGGAATCATTTGTAAAATGGTTTACATCCTAGTGTCTGACATGTTATATATAATTGCTTAATAAATGATAGTCAATAATAATAATATCTTGATGATGATGATCATGATAACACTGATGCCAATAAGGACTTTAGCAATTGTTACAAGGAAAGAGATTAGAACAGAGCAAGTGTTTCTACCACTTCTGAAACCCTCAGCATTTGAATGAGTTTTCCACAGTGGAAGCTGCTTTGATGGGACCTCTCCTAACACTTGCTACCTGCCCCTCACCCGCCTCTCCCACCTCTTCTGCTCTTGTTCTTTTTCTGTAGCGTTTATTACATTCTAATCTATGACCTAATTTTGCCGTTTGCTGTTTTTTTGTCTGTGTCCTCCCACTTGAGTGCAAGCTCTGTGAGGACAGGGATCTTTGTTTTGTTTGTTGATGAATCTCAAGCTCTCTAATAGTGTCTGGCACGGGGCAGGCTCACGATAAATATTTCTTGAATGTCGAATGAATGACTGATGGCTTGTCCAACTTGCCTGCCTCCTTCTTCTGTTTCCTAATCTCATGACTTGACTGCTCTCCCACCTTGTACACCCTTATAACAGCACACTTAGTGGCCATCGTGGCCATGCTTTCCATAGTGAGTCCACTATGCTGGGGAAGGAAAAGAGAAGAATTTCCAGGGCCGGCTGTGTGACCTTATGACAACAGTGCACCCGCAGTAAGCTTCTGGGAAGAGCCAGAAAATCCAGTTACAGCCTACTGATCTGTTTACACGCTGGGTCTAGTTTTTCTAAGCAGACTTTTTGCTGAGATACTCACTTCCCTGAACAATTCCCTCAAGCAAGCATAGTGGTTAAGTGGAGAGGCTTTGGAATCAGGCAGACCTGGGTTGGATCCTTCTCCCCCACCTCAATGCCAGGCCAAACCAAGACAGGTTCTTAGCCTCCCTCTGCTCCACTTTTCTTATTATGGAACTGAGCTAATAAAGATACCTGCCTCCCGGATGCTTGTGAGGAATTAAATGAAATGCTATATGAACACTGCACAATGCTGGGCAAGCCAGAGCTCAATAAATGGTAGCCAATGAAATACTACTACTACAAATTATTATTAGTTTATGATTATTGTTCTTGATATTGTTTATTTTGGCAACAATCCATTATGTTCTATTAAATATTATCTAATATATTGTGATCTGTGTTTCACACAGTTCTCCCTTTCTTTGTTATCTACTCGCTTCGCCTTTAAATTACTTTTTCCCCTATTTTTTCAAGGATTTAAATTATTAGAAGAATTTATTAAAAAAAAACTTAAGGAACTAGTTGAGGAGAATATTCTGAGTTTCAAAATTGTACTTACTTTAGAATTAAGAAAGCATTATTTTTTTCCCCAAGTCATGATTATCAATTGAAAAGGAGTAAAGTTATGGGATTTGGATGAAGGACAATAGAGAAAGGAAGGTAAAGAAAGAAGTAGTTCTAAACCATTTACATCTGGATTTTATTTTTAATTTCCATAGACTCGAATCATTACATTTAATTTTTCTAAATGTAACATGATTTTTTTCCTGCTACCCGTATTTCCTTGGAGGTAATTATTATTTGTCAAAAAATGAATTAATTAGAAGGAATTATCTAGGGCCGGCCCCGTGGCTTAGCGGTTAAGTGCGCGAGCTCCGCTGCTGGCGGCCCGGGTTCGGATCCCAGGCGCACACCGACACACCGCTTCTCCAGCCGTGCTGGGGCCGCGTCCCACATACAGCAACTAGAAGGATGTGCAGCTATGACACACAACTATGTACTGGGGCTTTGGGGGGAAAATAAATAAATAAATAAATTCTTTAAAAAAAAAAAAAAGAAGGAATTATCTATATCTCTATATAGAGAGAATGAATATCTCCAAACTGGGAGTTATTTTTCAGAAAGAAATCTAAACATAAAAAGATAATTAATTTTGAAAAAGAAAAGTGATATGGAAAAGTTGTACTAAACACATTATAAAACTGCAATAACTAAAATGAAAAAAGAATTTAGAACTCTACCTTACACAATACATAAACATACATTTATGATCAATTAAAAAGTTAAATGTAAAAATTAAATCCAAAAGAAATATCTATATGCAGGCTATGTTACTAACTTATAGATCTCAGTGTAGGGAAAGCCATTTTATCATAAAAGCATAGGAAGGAGACATAGAGAAAAATTAAGTAGGTTTGATGTCATGAAAATTAAAATTTTATTTATGCAAAAAACTGAAAGGTGAAAAAAAAGGCCCAGGTAAATATTTGGAACATTTACAAGAAATAGTGTTAATTTTAATATATATATATAAAAAGAGGTTCTTAAAAAATCAGTAAGAGAGGAATTTTGCTAGGAACATGTCCACGAACTCAACATTCCTTTGTCTTCTTGGAAACCTTCAAAAAGCAACACAGAAAAAGGAAAACAAAAACCTAGTTGGTATTTTTGGTTAGACTGGAATACAGACTCTAGAATGTTTGCGAGGGCTGCCAATAGGAAATGTGTTTACACAGAACTATTTGGGAGAATACGGAGGAGAGAGAACCAACAGCACCAGGTGCTATAATTCTCCAATACAAATGGACTTCCTGGACTCAGAGACACATCCTAGAGGGCAATAGCCGGATTTGTTGTCTGCGAAGAGGGTTCAAAGGCAGGGTTGAATGGGGAGGTGACAGAGTCTCCCCTGACCCCCTGTACTCCCCACATAGAAAGCTGACCACACTGGAGGGGGCAGGGATGCCATGAAGAATTATGCACACAAGCCACATTGGCAGGAAGAAGCCTGGCTTTTTCTGCAGCGATTCTGTGAAAACTAGCCATCCTGGGGCATACCTGGTTCCTTCCCACTTACAGCAACTTCTTACAAACAGCTCTTCCAGAAAATCCCAACTCATACAATACACAGATACAAATATCTATGAAAGAGGAAATTTTAAAAGGAGGCAAAGAGCATCATTCTTTATTGACAAAAAAACATTCACTAGGACAATGTTGCTGGGACAGATGAATATTGTGAATAAATATGACGGCATTAACTTTTTAAAAAAATCATCTCTTAAGAAAAAAAACCCCACAATGCAGAAATGCAAGAATTCAGGAAAGAAATGATGAGGCGGCAGAAAGAATAAAATATGCGCTGGAAGAACTCAAGAAAGAAGTGGAAGAAAAATAATGAAATACAGACAGAAAGGTGAAATGGGAAGCATTATAAGGCCAAGAGACAGTGAGGAGGCCATGATAAGGACACAGAGGGTAGAAATAAGACAAGTGAATGAAATGAAATAGGTTTAAAGAAAGAGATAAAAGGGATTAGAAAGAAGATGGTAGAAATAGAAGACATGAAAAGCAGACCCACCATATGTTTATTTGGATTCCTTATGGATGAAAACACAGTATTAATGAAATGAAACAACTCTTTAGAGATACAATTTGAGAAAATTTTCCTGACTTTACCTATTGAATGGGCCCTAGTGCCAGGAAATTTGACTCAATTCAGTCAGTCAATACCAAGAACATTCTAGCAATGTTATAGGGCTTGTGCAGCCAGGCAAAAAAGAGTGAGACATTTTTGAGGGATTAAAAATTAGGCTGGGGGCTGGCCCGGTGGCGTAGTGGTTGAGTGCGCACACTCCGCTTTGGTGGCCCGGGGTTAGCAGGTTCGGATCCCAGGCGTGGACCAAGGCACTGCTTATCAAGCCATGCTGTGGCGGCGTCCCACATAAAGTAGAGGAAGATGGGCATAGATGTTAGCTCAGGGCCAATCTTCCTCAGCAAAAAAGAAAGGGATTGGCAGTGGATGTTAGTTCAGGGCTAATCTTCCTCACAAAAAACAAAAAAAAAAAACAGCAAAAAAATCAGGCTGGCCTCAAACTTCTCCATAGCAATTTTCAATCCCCGAAGATAGTACAATTAAATCTATAAGATACTTAAGGAAAGAAAATATGAGTGATGTATTTTATAGCTAATCACATTCTCCTTCTAGTATAAAGACCGTAAACCAACTGTTTAGAACATACAAAAAGTCTAGGTGTAGTCTTACAATGAGCTCTTCTAGAGGAAATTACTGGAAAATGAACTTTAAGAAAACAAGAGATAACTTTGAGAAATACAGGAAAAGGACTGGCAGTGAACATTCCAAATATTTAATGGAACTAAGATTAACACTAACATGGAAAGTAGAGAGTCAGGCAGAATGTAAAATTTATAGACTAGCAATTCTCAAATTTTAAGGTACATACAAATTACCTGGGAACCTTGTTAGAATGCAAATTCCTAAAAATTAGGTCTTGGTGAGGCCTGAGATTCTCTTTCCAAACAGCTCCCAGCTGATGTTGATTCTGCTGGTCCCTGGACCATGCTTTGAGTAGCAGTATGTCATTATGAAAATAGTATAACCAATAAAATTAGAAGAGGAAAGCAGATGGAAAATAAAATATGTGATTATTTGTTCATCTATAATAGCTGTGAATTCACGAATATTATCTACCACTGATAAAGCAACTTATAGAAATATAACTACTTAGTAGTACAAAGGTAAGAGTTAAATATAATACTATTGACCAAAATCAAGGGGGGGAGCAACAAAGATGGGATGTCAAGAAAGAGAAAACATGGTACTTTTTTCATTGCTCGTAGTAGGAAACTGTTTGATACAGCCCACAAAATTAGAGGACCAAAGATATTATATAAAGATATAGCTATAAAGATAATTATTAAAACAAATTAAAAACCATGTTCTTAAACATTAGAAGAACTATAAACATGCAAAAGAAAATGTATAGTGAAAGACTTAAAAAACAATAACTGCAAAGAAACAAAATAATATGACAGAACTAAGACCAAATATATTTATGATAGCAGTATTGTAAGTCATCTAAAATCAACTACTAAAAGACTAATGATTTCAATTTGGATCACAGAACAAACTCATTCTGTATATCAGGGTTTCTCAACCTCATCGCGCTAGACATTTCGGGCTGGGTAATTCTTTGGGTGGGGGGCTGTCCTGAGCCTTGTAGGATGTTTGGCAACATCCCTGGATTATTCCCACTAGATGCCAGTAGCACCCTACCCCCCTCAGCTGTGACAACCAAAAATGTCCCCAGACATTGCCAACTATGCCCTGGGGGGGAGAGTCATCCCTGAGTGAGAACTTCTGTTATGTATAACCCATCATCATGCTTTCTGAGAAAACATTAGAAGCATTCTTACTTATGTTAGAAATAAGGACAGGATGCATGTATCAAAATGATTTAGAAAAATTAAAGGATAGGCAAAGATATGCCATACAAATGTAAAAGATAAGATAACATGTAAAAAAGAAAAGATAACATGCTATTAATATCAAACAAAAAGGAATTCAGGCCAAAGGCATTATATAAGTAAGATGAAGAAAGCCCCTTTGTAATGCTGAAGAATGAAATTTGCAATGAAGATGTAATTGTTATATTTTTCTATGCACCAATACCATAGCATCAACAGAAAAATATATAGGAAACGCAAAGAAAAATAGAAACACAATAATAATTCATCTCTTATAGTCAGTGATTAGATGAAATGAAAAAAAAAGTAGGAATACAGGACTGAAATAATAATGTAGACTTATGTGTTGTATGTTGAGTGCTATTCTATAAAAATAGAGAGAAAACGTTATTTTCCAATAACCATGAAGCTTTACCCTGATCACATTCTAAGCAACCAAAGAAGTCACAATTGTCTCCAGATGTATAAATAGCAAAGCAAACATTTTTTGATCACAAAGTAACAATACCAAAATTGTGAACAAAATCAGAAAATAAAATTCCCCACTTCCTGGAGGAAAATGTCTCAGCTCTGGAGTCAAAGAGGAAATATAAACTGAAATTTCAGAATATGTAAAAAAGATGATGATTACACTACAGTAACTGTTACAGCTGATAGGATATAGCTAAAGCAATGGTCAAAGAGAATTCGTAGCCTTAAATTCTTATATAAATAAATAATAAAGACTACAAAAGTTAATTATCTGATGTAAGAAGGGACAACAAAATGAATGTAGAAATAAGAAGGAACTGCAGAAATTAATGAGTTAGAAAAATAGAAAAGGAATAAAAATGATATAGTTAAGCTGTTAGCTAAATTGTTAAAGATAAAAAAGGCTAAAATACAATGCACAAAATTAGGCAAGTAGAATAACCACAAAATTGAGGAAAATAAAATATCAAAGGAGACCGACTACTTTACTCAATATTTTGCAAATAAATTTAAAATTTTAGGTGCAATAATTTGCTTAAATTGATTCTAAAAGAAGTATAAAGTGTAAACAAATATTTTTTAATAGAAGAAACAGATAACATGTTCAGTTATCCATGCTTCTCTCTCCACCCTCCCCCCTCAAAAAAAACCCCAACCAACCAAGCTCTGATGATTTCACAGGAAAGTTACCACCAAATCTCTAAAAAGCAGATAATTCCAATGCTGTTTAAACTATTTCAGATCATAGATAAAAAGGAAAAGTTCCAAAATATTTTTAAGAAGTGAGCATAGCACTGATATTAAAACAGCAACAACGACAATGTTTGAATTTATACAACAAGGAAATGATATGCCACTGTTTTCGAACCTGTCTTTATACTAGCTTACCCAGATACCCAGGCTGTACCTTCGTAGTGTCTGGTATAATTGGCTGGTGCGTGGTGGGAGTGGGTCACTATTGATTTGTTGTCGTTGTTTTGTTTTTTGTTCTTAAAGCTCTATTCATTGCAATATGTAGTCAGATTGAATAATCACTTTCTAGATCCATGTCTCTCTAGAATATCAGTACAAAAATCCTAAATAAATATTAGCATTTGGAATCCAGCAACATATTAAAAGAATAATACCATATGGCCAAGATGGTTCAATATTAGGATATCTAATAATATAACATTAAGAGAAGAAAAACTGTATGTAACCATTTTCATAGACACTGAAGAGTCATGTTACAAAATTTAATATTCATTCTAAATTTTAAAAAACTCAATAAAAGAATATATCCATCTCAAACCAAAATGCATCATCATCCTTTCTGGCAACACATTAGAAGAATTCCTATTTTTGTTAGAAATAAGGAATGGATGTCCACCATCAATGTTTATTATTGTACTAGGTGAATTGGCCAATGCAAAGAGATGAGAAAGAAATAAAAAGAATAAAGATTAGAAATGAGGAAGTAAAAGTATTATTATGCAAATGAATAATTAAATACTTTGAAAACCAAGAAAATCAACTAAAAGTACTACAACAACAAAATCATTCAGGTGTCAGGATACTAAATTAATATAGAGATGTCAATAGTTTTCACATTCATAAGCAACAAATTAGATGGTATAATGGGAAAAAACACCTGTTTTACAGTAATAATAAAAAAATAAAATTCATAAGTACGAGCTTAACAAGAAATGTAAGACTTATGTGAAGAAAATTTTAAAATACTTTTCAAGGCCACAAAAGATTGTACGAACAAATGGAAAGGCATAGCATGTTCTTGGATAGAAAGACTGAACATCATTAAGATGCTAATCCTTCCTGAGTTTACTTATAAATTTAACATGATCCTGATAAAAATACCAAGTCTTTTTTCTCCAAAACTAGAGAAGTTGATTGTATAATTCATATGAAAATCAACAAGAATATCCAGGAAATTTCTGAAAAAGAAGACCAATGAGGAGGAAGTAGACAGACATAGAAAAATGTATATGGTATGATATGATTTGTATAGAGGAAAAAGATAATATATATATGTGTATACTGTATATGCAATATATACATACACATGTGTGTGTTTGTGTGTGTGCTTGGCTTGCAAGTGCATATATTGTCCTCTGGAAATATAAATAGGAAACAAAGACCGCTGATAACTAACTGGGGATATGGGTACTCATCTAATGTGGGATAGAGGTGGGAAGGAAATCCTTCATTGAGTACATTTTTATAAATTTTGATGTTTGAATGATATGATTGTATTTACGTGTTCCAACATAAATAAATAAGCAAAATATAAACCTATTTATAGAAAAATAGGCAAAGGACTACAATGTGAAACAAAGTAATTTTGGAGATCACTAATCAAGAAATACAAATGAAAGCAATAACAATAATGAAACTTTACTGATGCTTACAATATGTTAGGTGCTGCTTACAATATGTTAGGTGCTGTGACAAGTACTTTATGTGCATTGTTTAACCTAATCCTCAAACAATCCCGTGACATAGGTGCATATATGATTTTAGGAAATTTTTAGTTTTTTGTTCCTCTGAAATCACCACTTTTCTTTTTATTTTCAGTGGAGAAATAGTAAATACTTAAAAAGAGATCTAGTGTTCTTAACTGTATTGTCACTCAATTGTACTACCTGAATACTTTTGAGCTTTTCTATCATTTTGTGTGATTTAAAAAGGTTTAATGGCTTTTTATTGGTTCATTATGTGTGTTGACAAATTAATCCAGAGACATTATAACAAAATTCTTTACATGTAATGAATTTTATTATTTCAAAACCAGCCCTAGAGCCATCAATTGATTAACAAATATCTTTGGAATCACGCACTGTGTGCAAGATGATCTGTTAGGTGCAGAGAGTGATAGACTTCAGGAGGATGACTGAAAATATACATCTGGATGCCATCAAGGGCAGGTTCAGTGGTGGTATTCTGAACTCATGACGTGTGCATTTAAAGAAACCTATCCAACTTAGTAAGAACAATAGTTAAGATGATAATAATGAGGATTGCTTAGCTAGGAGAGAGACCACTGCAGACTTCACACAAATGATGACACATCAGAGGCAGAAAAATGATAAAGCACATGAGAACTGCTTAACACTATTCAACTACTTATTAGCTGGATGACTCAGAGAAAATTAATTAATGAAACTAACCAGTCTATAGTTCAGTGGCCTCACGGATAAAGTGAGATAATCATGACACCTAAGTCATAGGGTTATGGTGCAGATTAATATATATAAAGCTCTTGGGACGCTGCCAAGCACATGGTACTTGCTCAATAAATGGGAACTATTGTCTTTGTTATTATAGTAAAATCCTGGCTCTCTCAGACAATTTTTGGATCTAGTGACTCCAGAGATACTCCATATAAGCAGAGAGGTGCTTATAGAAGATCAACCATTTCTTATAACAATTGACAAATGTGATGGAGATAAAAGTAGATAGAAACAAAAGAGGAAGAGAAGGTAGAACAGAATGAAAGCATGAAAATTTAATGGCTATCAGCAGTGGTTGTAGTTATTAAAGCCAACAATGAGGATAATAACACACAATTGACACAAGGATGAAGAAAACAAAGATTAGAACTCTTCCATACTATCAGGGTAAGCAGAAGCCACCTACAGGAAACCGTAGAAGAAAGCACGGGGCATCTCTAGTGTGCGTGTTTCTGAAACAACTCTTCGCACCTTTCTACTATGACCTTTGAAGGCATAAAATATCATTATGTGATGCTAAGCAGTAATATTTCTAAGTGATAATTTGTATAATAGCATATCATAGCTAAGGCTATCTCATAAGCTATTATATATTACAAATTCCGATGTTCCTCTAGTAAATGCAAAAGACATAAGGATTATAAAAATTTGTGCACAGTGTAAAAGATAAAATGAGTATCTTCACATGACTTGGAAGGATTAACCCAGGAAAATTTTGATGGGATTCACTTGGCTTCACTTGCTTCATTCTATCTTAAACACAGAGGGTCATGGTCAAAAAGCAAGATGGCCTTTTGGGCTGTTTCAAAAAGTGAGTTCCAGAGCCACTGCTGGGGTCGATACCCATTCAAACTCCATTCCTATATCACACGTGTACCTCTCCAACAATATCTGTAGTGCTTGCAATAACTAGTGTCACTGAGATACATGGGCCTGGCTCCTGGTCCCTGAACAATGAGTGGTCAGTATTATTATTTATTCAGCACAAACATTTACTAGGAAAATTTATTATCCCTTTTATAGAGATGAATAAATTGAGTCTGACTAGATTTAAGTAAATCATCCAAAATCACACAACTAGTAACTTAGGATTGGATTGCAGGCATATTTGACAACAAATCCCTTCTTTTTCACATATTGGTGCCCAGAAACTTTAGTGCATGAATTTGTAAAATCCATTTTGATTATCAGAGCCCTATATGTTTTTATTTAACATTTTTTTACTGTCTTCCAGCTTTTTGAGCTTTCCAAAAACATAAGATGTTAATGTCTTGATAAATATAGATATAGATGTTTGCTACATATTGAGAGATTTTATAAATACACACACACACACATTTTTGTCTCAACTAAGCTGTCTCATCAGCATTTCAGTATGCTCAAGTCTCTCTCATCTTACACACACAGACACACACACAGAAACCAGACAAAAAAACCCCTCCTTCCATCCCATGCCTCCTTCAGCTACTATTCTATGTATCTACCACCCTTCAGAACAAAAATTCTAAAACTAGTTGTCTCTCTGCTCCGACTATTCCGTTAACTACCACTTGTTCCTCACTCTACTCCAGTTTTTCACCACTTTGCTGAAAATGTTCATATGGCCACAATTCTCTTCATTTTTTATAAATGTAAAGGCCACTTGTAATTCCAATGTTCTTTGACCCCTCATAATAATTTGATGCTATTAGTCCTTTCTTTTTTATTAAAATGCTCTCTTTTCCCTTGAAATCTGTGACAACATAGTTGCTGCTTTTCCTTTTACCGCTACTCTTTCTCAGCCTCTTTTGTGGGCACCTCTTTTATGAGTCCATCTTCCTTGGGCTCCATTCTAGGTCCTCTTCTTTCTACTCCCACCCCCCTTGGTCCCATCCATTCTTGTGACTTCGCTGCTGTCTGTGGTTCTAGTCCATACTCTTCTCCTGATCTCCAGGCCAGTCTTTCCAACTGCTTACTCAACATGTCTTTCTGGACCTCAGTCTCAGATTTCCAAAATTGAATTCAACATTTTTCCTACTCCCATACTCTGAACCTACACAACTTCTATATTCCTCATCATGAGGGTGGAAGTATATGAAGCACAGCATTCAGGAAATATTTATTGAATGAATTCAAGAAACATAAGGTAGAGAATTCACCGTTTTTTTCTTCATAGTTCAGTAACATATACATAGGGAGTGTTTAAGAAATGTTATGTAAAATGGCGTATAATCATCCATTCTGTGGCCTGTGTGGAGACCTACTACGATGACTCTTGCATAAAAGCCCACATTCCGAACTTGGTTCATAACCCTCAGTGCCCTTGGTGACCCTCATGGGTGGATGACCAGCTCTGTAGAGCTCTGAGGTCTCTATGTACAATGCCAACAACTTGTTACCGGACCTAAAATTCTACAATCCAAAAGTGGCCCATCAATCTATAAAGTAGTCTATTGAATCAGAATATTTCTACCAAGAACTAAGTACAAGCAAAATTATGCGGTCTGGTAAGTTAGTGAATTGATAAATGTATAGAAAGATAAAGGAATTAATAAGTAGAGAGCCAAACAGAGGCTGGGGGGATGCCTTCACAAGCAAGCAATATATTGAATATTTTGGACAAAATATACTATATTTATTGAGGTTTTACTTTGTGCCAGAAAATGTTCTATGAATTTAGTATGTATTGATTCATTTAATGCTCCCCAAAACTTTATGAGATGATTATTCTAGTTTTATAGATTTGGAACCCAGTTAACAGTGAGCTGAAATAACTTGCCCAGGGTCATACATTTATGAGTGATAAAGCTTAACAAACATATTACCAATGAACTCAGTAAGGAAGCCTTGATCCAATCAAATAACGAATGGGAAAATGATGTACAGCCACAATTCACAAAGGGGAAACACATTAGTCAATAAATATATAGAACATTGTTCATCCTCTTAGTAAAGATGGAATGCTGTACAATAAAATAACACTTTTACTTCTCTTAAATTAGAAAAAGGAGGAGAGAGAGAGAGAAAGGAGAGAGAAGGAAAGAAGGAAAGAAAGAAAGAGAGGAAGGAAGAAAGGAGGGAAGAGAGGGTGGGAGGAAGGAAGGAAGGAAAGAGATAGAGAAAGAAAGGAAGGAAGAAAGGGGAAACAAACAAAGAAAAAGAAGCGAGTTCCTAATATGGGCAAGGTAGTGGTGAGATTGGCAGGCTCTCTGGCAGCAGTGTAGTGGGTACTGCGCTTAGAAAGTGATAGATCAAAAGTTATAGAGAGTCTGTTTCTGAGATTTTAGCATAAGGAAATAAGTAAAAGAAAAAGAAAGCTTCATGTACCAAAATGATATTGCAAATAATCTAAATGCCATGATAGAATGACATCATAATTAATGAAATCTGTAGATTATCCAAGTATTAAAATAACCATTTTGAAGATGTTATAGAAATATGGAAGATGTATGATGTAATGTTAAGAAATCTGAGTACAAACTTTATCTTTAATTATTATGTCTATAGTTAATTTTACGCTTATGATATAGAACTGAGAGAGAACAGAAAAATGAAAACAGTTGCTATTTTAATTTTGATATTGTTTCTTTATTAAATAGCATGCTTTTTTTGGTTGTAACATTGTTTATGCAATATGTGAAATTCAGAAGTAAACCCATGAGCTAGATGAGATACAAGAAAGCTCTGTAAATTATTTTGGAAGAGGCACCATTATGTACTGGGAAGAGCTTGGGGCTTTGAATACAAAAAAACTTGGTTTTTGAATACTGGCTCTAGCATGTGGTTTTAGATCAATCACAGCCAACATGACCCTTACCTTTTCTCATGTGAAAAAAAACCCAGGCGCTTGGGTTAGTAGTCAATAATATTTAGTTGTTTCTGAAGTAATCACTCCTATGATTTTCAAGATGCAAAAAGCAAATAAAAACCAACCAAGCAAGAAACCAAAAGCCTAAGCCAATTCTATCAATTCTATCAATTGAAAAAGCCTTGATTTGGTAGGCTCTTCTCTGGATCAGTATCTTCTTTTTTGATTGTTGAAGCACTAGAAATTATATCCTTTTGGGGAGTGGAATCTTTGCTTTATCTAATTATTGAAAATAGAATTGTGTCTATCCAGCATAATGGTGATCACATCTATGTCTGTGGCTGTCAGCATGAGCTATTTGGAAGATGCAAGGATAGGATGAACATTCTTCTAACTCTATGAGGGCTATTCTTCTCATCTTTCGATTCAAACATTGCAAAGAGTCATCCAATAAGCTAAGGGTTTGAAAGTGAAAAGAGTAATGTATTCTTTGAGAACATAAAAAGTATTTCTCTTTGTGATGCTAATGCTTTCCTCTGCAAATAGAAAAGTGTGATATTCACACTACTGGTGGTCCTCTAGATGATTTTAGGTAGTAGATACATTCAAAAAATTTTAATAGCTATGTTTTTATTTTAATGTGTATTAGAAAAATGATCACCAAAGTTTGATGTGCATACTCTAGAAATTATGCAAGATGATCTATTGTGGTACAAGAAGAAAATATTTGAACTTCTATTTATATTCCTTTTTTTAACTTATCCTTTACATTTTTCTGTTTGTTATAATGTGAATAATATATTTGTAATACGTGTACATTGTTATAAATAAGACAATCGTGACTGGATGTACATGCTCAAAAATTTTACTTATGGGATATGTGACCCAAAAAATTTAGAGACCACTGTATTAGAGAAATATTGGTTTTCCATTTTTAATATGATATAAAGTTTCCTTTAAGAATAGAATTATTAGAAAGACTTAACATAGAATAAATAATAGTATAGATAGTAACATAGATACATCACAAACCAGGATAGTGAGATAAGAATTACTAAAGTTTGGAAACCCTGGCAGGGAATATTGGATGATAGAAGGAGGATGGCAGTATTCAAATAAAAACACACCTATGTACTAGCCTTTGGCTAAGCTCATAGTTTTCTGGGCACGTTGGTCATCCTGGCATGGCAAAAGGTCATTAACTCTGATTAGGCAAAGGGCAGAGTGGCATTTGGTAGAGCAGAATTAAAAGACTGGTGCCAGGTGATAAGGGGGTCAAGGGTTCAGGGGTCAGCATCTGCTTCTATGTAGCCTCCATCTACTAGTTTCGGACGTTGTCTTATGTTTAAAGCTCTGTTTCATAACTGATTTGGAGGGGAGAGAGGCTTGAAATTCCTATGGCATAAGAAAGAAAAAGGTCTAGATGAGAATAATTCATTCAGTCAAATATTTTACAGATATCTTTTTTGCAGCTACCTCCCTGCCCTAAACAGTGGAGGTGCTGTAAGAAAATGAAACTGAAACTGCTTACCAGGGCAGATTGCAAATAAATCCTAAATGGTGTATTTTTGACACAATAAAAATAATATAAAGTATCCTTCCTAAGTGTCAATTTATAAGTTTGTATCTGCTTTGATTTTTTTTAAAGGAAAAGTAGAAAACAGGCTATATATCTTCCTTAAAACATTTGAAGACTAAAATACTATAAAAGAATGTCTTCAGAGTTTGATCGAATAGTCTAGTTCTGAACCTATGTAATTCAGTTAGAGAAAAGAGTAACCACTGCCATATGAGAATCATCTTTTCTAAACCACTTGAATTATGTGAGATCGAGGGAAAATAGGTTGTTGGTTGTTTTTGCCAAATAATTAGCTATTATTAACATGGAAACTATATGTCAACAAATGGACTGGAAGAACACCCACAGTACTTAGGCCAAAGTAAGAAATTGTTGATTGCTGGTTTTTATGCTCAGGAACATTTTTAAAAACAAGTGACAAAAGCTAGCCCATCTGCATGATGATGGTTTTGGATCAGTTTCACTTTTAGTTATCAGAATCGTAAGGAAGTTTTTGACCCTACTTTTGTACCTGCTTTCATCGACTTCCCTTGCAGGACTACCTAATTGTGTGTATCTAGACACTTACTTACATATACTTCCCCAGACTTTACCTCCACTTGTCACTAATGGGCGTGAATTCAGAAGAGGAAGAAGGACAAAGGTGATGTCTAGGACCTCAAGGTGAACTTTTTCCTTCTTGAGAACTCCTGGGGCAGAGAAATAAAAGCCCCAGAGACCTCTAGCTACTAGTAAATACGACTCATTACGTACTGACCTTTAATAAACCTGCCCGGTCAGACACATTCTTTCTTAGAGAAATATGGGCCTGGAAGGGATTTTGAGCTGTCATAAAATTCACCTGTACTCATTTTCGTCAGGACTAGCCTGAGGCTCAGAGATGGTGGCCCAAACACCTTTTTCTCATTCCAGTGGCTGACAGCTCTCATTGCTGAGTCTTCACTACGCTATGGCTTATTTCTTCTTGTTGCCTTTTCAAGATGAAGAACCACTATCGGCCTTGGAAGAATAATTTTTTTATCTAGGAGGAAATATCCTGAGGCTCCCTTCTTCCTAGGGATGTGTTTGATTGGTAGACCTAGGATGCAGTGTTTGATTGGTAGACTTAAAGCCATTCGTGTGGTTTAAGTCATGCCAATTGCCTTTAGTTTTTTCCATTGGTCAGCAATGTCTTATAATCCAGCCCATCTTTTTCTTCTTCTTTCATTGTTTCTAGGAGAAGCCCATGGAAACACACAAACACAAAGATTGTAGAGGCTTTGTTTACGCCTGTGATTTTCACAAAGTTTTTCTTGTGTCTTATCTGAATTCAGCAAGTGGGATTGAGGAAATAAACTGAACATAAGAAGAGGGAGTTGATGGGACAAGGCCTTTAGGAATATTATTGTGTTTCTAATAGCTTCATGTGGGTTGAGGGCCATCTGGATGGCATTATGGGAAAAGGGCAGCCTGCTGGGATATTTGGAAGAGAATCAGGTTTATTAGATAACTTGTGCAATGCAATTCAGAGTTTGGAACACCTGAAAGGAACAGAGAAGTCAGGGAACTAGGAGAAGAAATATTTGATTGTCATATGGATATTCCAGAAATGAATATGACATTACAGATGAGAGCAGTTGTTATTCTGGACAGCAGAGAGGTACATTGTTAATATGACGCAAAAAACCAATATGGAGTTACTCAAAACAAAGAAGATAGAATTAGTGCTGATTTATGGGAGACTACCATGGCCTTACAACTGAGAAAAATTATGCAGTTTTCCCTTCTTTTTAGAAGCAGCATATTCTTTTTCTTTCTAATTTTCTGTTTACTTTTCAGTGTTTAGCTCATATTAAAGATGTAGGGGCCGGCCCCGTGGCTTAGCAGTTAAGTGCGTGCACTCTGCTACTGGGAGGTTTGGATCCTGGGCGCGCACCAACTCACTGCTTGTCTGGCCATGCTGAGGCAGCGTCCCACATACAGCAACTAGAAGGATGTGCAACTATGACATGCAACTATCTACTGGGGCTTTGGGGAGAAAAAGGGAAAAAAAGGAGGAGGATTGGCAATAGATGTTAGCTCAGGACTGGTCTTCCTCAGCAAAAAGAGGAGGATTGGCATGGGTGTTAGCTCAGGGCTGATCTTCCTCACAAAAAAAAAAAAAAAAGATGTGTTCTGGTTCTTGGAGTTTTTCTTGAATCTTGTACCATTGTTTAGGACAGAAACTATTTTTTCCTCATTTATTTAAATGGGAATACTTTAGAAAAAAACCTACTTAAGAAGAACTATTACATTTATATTACAGTTTTATTGTTCAGATGATATGTAAGATATTATAGACCAGTGTTTCTCAAACAAGAAGATGATCTCCAAGTTTAGATGTAATGACATGAACTAAAGTGTATGGTATGATAACAGCTTTCAAATCTGAATTTTTATAAGTTTGGCTTGTATAACTGCTTAAAAGAATCCACGTGAAGGCATATGGGGCAATTGTCATGTTTTACATTTAGGACATTTTAAGTTATGGGGCAGTCATTCATATTTACCAGCAAAATTGAAAGAATTTTCTGAATCTTTAGGTAGTAACTTGTTCCCAAGGGTGTAACAAACACAAAAAGGCTGTGTACGGTTACATAATGGTCATCCAAATAATTTTAAAAGGGTATTTATCTATAAACTTAACAGTCTGTTTGTGTATTACATATATATGTAGGGGCCATAGATGGTAGGTCTCTAAGAGGGTTTTTTAAAAATGTGTTTTTGGGGACCAGCCTGGTGGCATAGTGATTAAGTTTGCATGCTCTGCTTTGGCAGCCCAGGGTTCATGAGTTCGGATCCCAGCCATAGACCTACACATCACTCATGAAGCCATGCTGTGGCGGTGTCCCACATACAAAACAGAGGAAGATTGGAATGAGGTTAGCTCAGGAACAATCTTTCTCAAGCAAAAAGAGGAAGATTGGCAACAGATGTTAGCTCAGGGCCACGATTCGTCACCAAAAAAAAAAAGTTTTTGTTTTGATTATATATGTTTATATAATTATATAAATATAAGTAATATAAATACAGAAATATATATTTATTTTTCACAAGAAAAGAATTTGTAACTGTACGTGGTGATGGATGCTAACTACACATATTAGGTGATCATTTCACAATATATACAATGATGTATTGAATCATTATATTGTACACCTGAAATTAATATAATGTTATATGTCAATTATATCTCAATTGAAAGTATGTACTTATATAACTATAATATATATAATAATTAAGATGAAAACTTATTTTAAAAAAACCCTCTCCAAGGCCTATCTATGACCCTACTTTGAGAACCATTGGTAAAAACAATTTCTTATTCCTATTGGTTTAACTGTCAGATGCTATTGTCTCTATTGAGAAAAAGAGGGGCTGGGGGCAGATGAAATAAATCCACACAGAAGAGATCATCATTAGATGTTGGATTTGTAGGACATGTAGCAGTTGCCCCATTCAGCTCTCTCATGTCGACAGGAAGCTGACCCAGTGAGATTCCATGATTTATACCCAGTAACACAAATAGTGACTGAAGTAAGACTCAGCCCCAGGATTCCTGACTTCCAGTTCTGTGCTTTTTGTAGTACAACTATTCAAAAGAAACATACATACTATTTTTTTATCATAGCAATGGGAAGAAAATAGTATTTCGTTAATGGAGATACAGATAACAAAATTAAATTGTGTTTGGTTCCTAAGTTTTTATTTTTGTTGGACTAAATTAATTGAAAATAGATTTAACTTTCTTCCTTCCTTTTTATTTTTGCTTTCAAGTTCTGTAATTCAAAATATTATTAAGGTAGGAAATTCTTTTCTCCAGTTGAAGAAAAATATCTCATTTTCTAGAGTCGTTTAAGATGTGAATATTAGGAACTGCCAAATGAAGAGTGGATATTACTAGGTGGGGTGATGTGGAGTACAGTGGAAATGCTTTGGGGGTATCACACCTGGAACATCAGATTTGAAGGGAAATTAACTTCTCTGTGATGTTCTGTTTCATTTTATGCGATTCCATTCAAATTTTCACCCCTCGCCAAGCTCTGCTTTACCCACTTGGACTGTATAATACATCAGCTTTTGGGGGGCTTGCTTTTCTACCTACCACTCAAATGCCAGTCATTGGTGTCAGCCCGTTTGTTTCCACGTTACCTTTCACAGAACTCAGCTGCACATGTTCTTTCTGTCAGAGGCTTTCTTTTTTTCCCGAAGACAGAATTTCACGCTTAGTCAAAAGAGGTAATGAAAAATAAAAAATCCATTTACTTTTCAGCTCTTTTTCTGTGTTTGTACTCAAAATTGAATATTATTAGGCATTGTATTTATTAAAGTAAAAATGATTTTTGATGCTCACACTTCATCTTCCCTTGCCTATTAACATGCTTGTACCTTCAAGTCTGTACAGAGATCAGCAGAGTGCAGGAGTGATTGAGGTGAGGACAGGGAAAGAGCGGTGCCCAAACTGTCCTCACTCACAAACTATCCCACTCTCGGGCAGGTCACATGAGGAGGAGAGCAAATGCAGTTCTGGAAAGATCATGCACTGTCTATTTGATTCAACAAAGGCCATGTGATGTGATAACTTTGAAAACATCGTACTTTTTCTACTGCCTAGAGGGAGACTTCAAAGAAGGAAAAAAAAACTGTTTTTTTTTTTTTAATAATTTGGAAAATGCATACAATAAAAATGTCAAGACCACGAGAATTTGATGTTTAGGGATTTTATCTATTTATATGTGGTTTCTGTAATCCAAGTTTTGAAGAAATAAAATGATAACAATGATTACGTTTTATTGAATGCTTAGCTTAGTGAGAGCCAGCACTGTCTAAAGCTTTCTAGATATTATCTCATGTTGTCTAGATAGATAGATAATGTCATCACCTTCATTTTGTAGATGAAGATACTAAGGTTCAGAGATGATAAGTGGCTCTGCTAAGATTACACTGCTATCATATGCCAGACCTGGGAAGTGTCCAGCTGTGTGGTGCCATGGTCCTCACTAAACCCTTCAACCACTCTATGATGAAGCTTACCAAACCATGGTCCCATGAAATCTGTGTCAGCCATAAAGGGCTCACTAATGATAGTACACACAAAACAGGACATATTTTAAAACTTTTGGGTTAGAAATTTTAGGGTCTGAACACATGGTAGAATATTACTATTCCAAAGCCTGAAGAAATGATAGTGATCTCTGCTTTTATATTGTATCTCTTTCCTGTAGTCAGAATGCCTGCTTCATTTTCCAGTTGTCAATGTTAAAATTTTATCTGTCTTTCAAAGCCCAGCTTAAATTAACTCCCTGTATTAAATTAATCCCAATTAGAAGTGATTTATTCCTTCCTAGTTCTGTGGCCATTCAATTACAATGAGGACTTTCAGCTCTATACAGTTATGATGTCTAATCGCTCATTTTAGAGATCCACACAGATACTGTTTTGTCTGATTCATTTTTGTACTCTCTATTGCAAGTGGCTTGCTTCTAATGGGATCTTACTACAAATTTGTTGAATGAGTGAGTGAATGAAAGGAACGGCAATGGAGATAAGAATCTCTAAAGGTTGCTCACATAGGGGTTCTCTACATGATGATGATGGTGAGCTAATATTTTATCTGTGCTTATTCTGAGAAAAGAACTGTGAAAACTGCTGCATAATTGCATTTTACCCTCCCAATAAGCCTATTAAAAAGAGATTATTATTATTCCTAGCCAGCCCTGGTGGTCTGGTGGTTAAGATTCAGTGTTCTCCCTACTGCAGCCCGAGTTCATTTCCTGGTCAGGCAATCCCACCACCCGTCTGTCAGTTGTCATGCTGTGGTGGCTGCGTGTTGCTGTGATGCTGAAAGCTATGCCACTGGTATTTCAAATACCAGCAGGATCACCCGTGGTGGACAGGTTTCAGCAGAGCTCCCAGACTAAGACAGACTAGGAAGAAGGACCTGGCTACCCAGTTCCAAAAAACCTGGCTATGAAAACCCTATGAATAGCAGTGGAGCATTGTCTGATAGAGCACCAGAGGGTGAGAGGATGGTGTAAAAAGACCAGGCAGGGTTCTGCTCTGCTCTACACAGGGTCACTCAGAGTCAGAATCGACTTCACGACACCACCAACAAACGTTATTATCCCTAGTCTGTGGATGAGGAAATGGCCTCAAAGAATTAAAATAGTATGCCTAAATTCACAGAGCTAGTAAGTAGCAGAGTTAAGACTTAATCCTAAATCAATCTGACTTTCCAACTAAAGCCTCTATACCATGAAAATGGATTTTTTTTACCCTCTTTTGTTTGCTCCCAAATTTAGAGTTGTACCAAACTCTCCTCCTGTAAAGCCGTAGCCATCTGAGAGAGGGTGTAGCAGAAGAGGGGAACACCTAGGGCGTCTGAATGCCCTTGAACAGGATGTGCACGGAGAACTTCAGGACATACCATTCACAAAGACCTCCATGTGACTGGCGCCTCCTGGAGGTGTGCAGTGCACAGTCTGCTTGAACAGTCATGACAGCCCTGAAATCCCTGCCTTATTTGAATCATTTCCCTCCTTCTCCAATCTAAATGTTGACTGCTTAGGGGCACTGTACATTTCTCCTTTCCACCTCAAGGATTATTTTAGGCAAAAGATTATTCTGAGACCTCTATATCTCTATCTTAGCTTTAAATTCTGAAATAAGCACAAAAGGGAAAAGAACTTATTGGATACACTAAGACTCTCACTTACTAAAAAAAATTATTAATAAAGAATTTCCACAAAAATATATCAAGTAGTAATTATGCAATTATAATTCTGAAGATAAATGAAAAATATTTTCATTGCCCAAAGAATTAAATCACATTGGTAACCAGTATCTCTGACTTTTTTCAATGTTATTCAATAAGGATTCTCCTAAAGGTGATTTTGATTCATCGTAGGGTAGGCACTGAAAAATAAATAACCTGGCAGATGCAATGCCACATGACAGATCTGAAAGCATGTTCACTTAATCTCTGCCTCACTGTTTCACTAATCTATCTTTTTAAATATTTCCAAAGGTCTCCTCAAAGTCTTAGCTTGAGTTAACACTCTAAGCTCTTGATATTCATTCCTTCATTTAGAAACCATTATCCAAGTCTTGAAAAGAGCCACTTAGGCATTCATCCTGGGAAGATAAAGATTTATTCTGGTTAGCTTTCAAAAATCGTAACTTTCATTTCATTATTCATTCATATATTGTCATAGGGGAGCAAAATCAATAGCAATACACTTCCATTCTGTGGGCAAGTATAGTTCTTATCTGCAAGACTGCATAGCATTTCTGGTGCTCACTCAGTAAGAGGTTTAAGTCATGGTCAAAATTAACCTAGGAACCTATCTTCAATCATTTTTTATCAACAACTATTGCTGTTCTCCTGCCAAAGCAAAGTTCACCCTGACCAGGTGTTTCCAATTGCCTGCCCCATGTGCAGGCAGTTGTTGTTTCCTGCTTTCTCAATATTTATAACTTGATGCTTTCAGCATCTTCATACCCTCTGTTTCTTAACTGCCATTTTCATTTCAGCCCTGTTGCGTTCTTGCAACATGGCACCTTGGTTTCCAGCCCTTTTTGATGCTAGCATTGCCCGGTTGGCTGGCTGACTGTTCTGTTGCTGATGCCCACTGTCATCAGATCCCCTTCTCTCTTATTGTCTGAGTTTCCTACCACTTTCACAGCCTGCTTAGTCAATGCCTTACCCCTGCCTCTCCTGGAAATAGCTCCTCATCTAGCCAGTGAACTGCCACTGATAAGAAGATCCTCTTGGTAAATTGGGATGTTGATGAACTTTGTAGAAGCTGATGGGGAGATCGTTATGTGGATGATGGCCAAGTCGTTATTCTAGCCTAGAACTCTCCCCTAGTTTTCAAAATAAAATATCTGGATAATTTTTGTTAATAATTTCTCCCTAGGTTTCCCATGCTTACAAATGCATAATATTAATCTAGTCATCTCCCGAAAAACTGTCCTATCTTCTGTGTTCACTCTCTCCGATGGTATCACCCTGGCTAGGCTCCTGAGGGTAATTCTTGACTTCTCCTTGTCCCTCACTCCCTCCCCACATCCAATAACTTGTGAACACCTCTCGCAAAATCCAAATCAGGCTGTCTTCTCTATTCTCTCTTCCGTTATGCTGGTTCAGGCCTTATCATCCATTTTTCAGCTCACTTGGTGTCATTTCTTCCAGACTTTCCTCCCTCAGTGTGGTTTTCTTGGCTTTTCCCCACATACAGGGTAAAGCACATACTCCTTATTGTGATTCTTCATGATCTAATCCCTCGTTCCATTTTCATATCTTGTCAATCAATGCCTCACTCTCTCTGCTCCATGAGCACCATAATCCTCTGAGTTCATCAGGCTGGCTCTCTCCTTGGTCACTTTGTGATGTCCCTTGGTGTGGATTTAATTTACTGTTTCTTGCTTGGCACTTGATGTGCATTTTCAATTTGAGAAGGCATGGTCTTTATTCAATTTGGAAAAATTTTCAGTTATTATTTTTTCTAATATTGCTTGTCTGCCCTTCTCTCAATTCTCGTCTGCTTGGATGCCCAAGAGAGTGTATTGAAGCTCCCCAATCCTCTATGTCTCACAGCCGCCCTTCCCAATTTTTATCTTTATGTGATGTATTACTGGTTGATTCTTCAGTTGTATTTTCCAATTCACTGATTCTTTCTGCAGCTAGTATTTGTCTAAGCTTATCCAATTTATTGTTTTTTATTTATTTCAAATACTATGTTTCACATTTCTGAGATTCTAATTAAGTCTCTTTTCAAATAGATATCTATTCTCATTTCTATTTAATCTCTTCTTTTAAATGTCCTGTTTCCTTGTTACTCATTCTGAATGTTATTTATGTCTTTATCACTTTGAAGATATTAAATATAATTGTCTTAAAGATACTTATAAATTGCCCAATTATTTTCATTTTGTTCCGTGTATGTTCTTCCAATTATTGATTTTATTGATTCGCTCCTCCAGCTTTTTTTCTCTCACATGTTTTGGAATTGGTGTCTCCAGGTTGATCTTGAGTGGGATTTGTTTTATTTTCTTTCTATCCCTCTGTACTTATCCCTCCCTATTTAGGCCTTTGAGGTTGTCTCTCTCCAGTCACCCAGATTCTCTACTTCACGACTTCAGACCTTTGATGGGCAGTGTCACACTTTTGTCTCATGATGAAAATGAGGTTGAAAACAGGTGCTTCCACCGAATCAGTCAGGGCCTTGAGGCTGTGTCTGCCGCTTCCAGCCTCTTGGGTACCAAATTTTAGGTAAATAAGAGGCCTAGATAGAGACCACTGTTGGAAGAAAGAGACTGTGACAGAGAACTCTACTAAAGTAATACTTCTGGCTGTTTCCCACCCTGTCACTCACTCCTGCCCTGGGGAGAAGGAACGGTATATTTGCTCAGAGAGTTTTGGGGATGGAATGAGTGTATGTGGTTTAGGCCCTTCTAGGGGTTTTTTTTTTTCCCCCTGAATTTCCTGGAAGTAGGGATGAGAGAATTCTGGTCTGCCCTCTTGGCCAAGATATAATCTGAGCCAGGCAGGCTCTGCCTTTGCAGGGGATCCAGTAGTTTTGCATCACACCTGTTATTGGGTGGGTAAATCTGTCTAATTCAGGGGACTGTTACCAAGTCCAACTGGCTATGCATCTAAGCTACACTCTCCAATCTAGCTTTTATCTGTAGGAAAGCATACATTTTGATCTCTATCTTCCTGACTCTTCTCTCTCTCTCTCTCTCTCCGTTGGTTCTGAATTTGAAGAGGAAAAGGGATGCTCTCTACTGGGCTTTCTTGCAATCCAGCAGCTGGTCATAGCCTTTTTCACCTGCAGGCCCCAGTTTCAAGCCTGGCTCTGATCATCGGTCTTAATCTCTCTGTTTACGCACAGAAGCAGGAATTCCTAGCATCCTCTGCTGGCATCCACAGCCCAAGAGCAGCAGAACCACAGCTTCAGGACCAGGCCTGAAAGATTTATATTATTTGTTTGCTTTAGGCCACAGAAATGTCTAATTTGTATTTGAGTACGAGTATAGCTTTTGGATTTTGTCCATTCACAGTTTTTTTTTTCCCCTACATTTTAATAGTGGAGAGAATGAGCAGTGTGTGGCCTGACAATTTTCCTTAGTGAGAAATCCTTCTCAGGGACTTTGTGCCTGCTATTGCCTCTCCTTGATATACCTTTGCCTTTCCTGTCTCTCTCACCTAGTTATCCTTTAAGTCTCAACTTTGTTGCCGCCTTTTTTTAGGACACTTGCTCTGCAAACTTTGGTCACTGCACTTACAACCTAGAAATGATCTTTTTAGGCATCTTCCTCATTAGGTTATAAGCTCCTCCAGGGCCAAGATGGTGTCTTAGACATTTTTGTGACTCCAGCAGGGGTCCAATGCCTGACAGAAAAGCATCTTTAGTAAAGACTTGTTGATTTATTATTGAAGTAAGGTGTAATTGTGTATTTGCACTGATAGATCATATATAGATTAACCTGTTCAGTTTTTTCTTCTCATTTTTACTGCAATGTTCCTCTCATTCCCTCCTCACCATTCCCACCAATATTACCTTAATTTAAAGATTCATCATATCTGAAAAGCATGTGAGAAGATGGAAAAAACATGGACTGTGGAGTCAAATTGTGTAACTTTGTTCATTTTCTTAACTTCTAAGATATCTATTTTCTTGTCTGTAAAATGGGATTAACGGGATAAATTTTGCATGACTTGGTGAGTTTTAATGGCTAAATCACAGAGTGGGCACTGAGCCAATACTTCTTGCTGTTCTCCCATCCCTGCCCCACCCCCCTTGTATTGAGTGATGTAATCTTCTAACAGAAAAAATATTTGTATGAGTTCACAAGTTCCTCATGATCTTAATCTTTCCTCTTAAGCATAGTTAGGGGTGGCTGCTCACAGGCTATCTGAAAATGTTGATTTAGTCAGCACTTAGACTTTTTCCTGGTGAAACATACAGCATACTTCCTATAGAGGCTACTACCATAGAAGGCTCCTTCATAACAAGATTCTAAGAGAGAATGCATATCGGAATCTTAGAGTTGCAAGTTCTCAACCAATATTTCAAATAAGGGGCAATAATAGAAGAATTCCTGTCACATATCATTTCTGGATGGACAAGTCATGCTATAACTGCCAAAAAAAGGGCGGGTGGGGGGGCAAATTGCATGTACTTGAGGAAGGGCTGAAGTGAACTTTTTCAAATCCAGGAGTTGGATATCTTTTTCCCAGTTTCATTCTAAACGAAAAGAAATGTCAGGGATGGTTTTATCTGATTCTTTAATCTTCTTCTTCTTGTTGTTTGCTCTCTCTGAGTAGAAATAGAGAATGAAATTCACTTGCTTAATTCTCATTAGAGTGTTAGAGGAGGGGAATGGGATGAGGTTTGTTCATCCTCATTGCTTCCTTTTTCTGGGCTGGAGGCCATAAGGCACTTGGCTTCTAGAGCTCAAGCTGTTCTGTTCTTCAAATATCCCCTGACAATCAATTTATTGAGTGATCCTGATGTTGCTCCAGGGATGAGATGACAATTACAGACCCACCAGGAGGCAAAAAGGTGGCGAGAGCAGCAGTTACTATACAATGGTGAGGATCCAGGATTTGTCAGGATACGGGTGTGAGACGAGAGTGAGAAAGAATGATGTGTAAGTGTGCGTGTGTTTTCAGCAGTGAGGATAGGCTAATTTTGTTGTCTGGATTTACTTAAAATCTGATTCAACTCAACAATAAATGTAGTTTTAGCAATAGGGGAAGGGGCTAGAAGGGAGAAAATTTATAAAGAAAGAAAGGAAACTGGAACAATGGCCTTTGAATGAAGCTCCTTCTACTGCTGTGGTAACGCAAGACCCACTCCTCTTTCTGCAGACACCACACGTGAGCGTGGACATCAGAGGGGGAGAAGACGGACATATTTTACTTTGAGCGTTGAGTTGAAGCCAAACTTCCGTCAAGACTAGCTGAAGCTTGTTCAGTTTTTAGAACTTCTTTCTTTCCTGCAATATGTGACTCTTTTGGATTCTATAAGTGATGATAATTGGGAGGAGGTCAGTGAAGGGGAAAGCCGCTATTTTTGAAGTGATTTGACTTTTTATTGTTTTCCATGACTGGGTAGAATATGCCAACTTTCTGGTAAATGATATTTTGCTACCAGTTCTATGGGGCGTTTAAGAATTGTGAAGGGAAGAAAATCTGGTTTTATTTCTATTACCAATAAATGTATTAGTGAATCCTTTTTCATGCATTCATCAAAAAAGCAATTTAAAAAAATCCATCAATAAGCATAGCAGATGAATCTGGGATATAACCCATTTAAGCTTGAGCAGTTTATATTTGTTTATTTCTTCTTTGTGAGCCAATCATCTCATATGTGATTAAAAAAATGAGGTGGAGCTGTGACACCGCCATTGTGTTGCTCAGCAAGAAACAATTCCCCAGATTCTTTGAATTAAAGCTAAAAGTAAATTAAACATATTTGAGTCCATTTTTCGGAATGAAATTCCAATGAGTGGTCTGTTTCACTCTGTATTTCATCTCCTCTAGTTTGAGAAAATTGGGTAGGTTTTTTCTTTCTTTTCTTTTAAGAGGAGGACCACCTAATATTATATCACCAAGGTGAGGCAGAGAAAGCTACATAATGCTATTTTGTATGTGTGTGTTTTTAAACAGATTATTACATTTGACACTGGAACTTAAAATATATTCACACTTTCCTCTTTTGATTTCATTTTAATAAATAGTATTTTCTGAGAACTAAAAAAATCTCTAATGAGAACATTTTGTATAAAATCAGATCCAAATCCCAGACATACTGATAGCAACTGCCACACATCTTTTTACATAGCTCCTGAGAATATTAAGGCATTCCACACCAAATTTCTATGTTAAAGGCTTGTCAATAGGATTAAATTCGACCCAGAGCAAGGTGGCAAAAATATGTCATCCAGTAGTTATAAAGCAGCATGAGTGCAAATCGACTCCGTCCAGTTCTGATGTAAATTATAAACAATTAAAAGTACATGAGTTACAATGCTTAGAGCTGAGAGCTGAGGACATTACTGCACACTTGAGATAACTTTGGGAACTGAGGAAGCAATGGTTTCACAGTATGACATTAAAAGAACAGACAATATTTGTGTCTGCAGAGTCGAGTGCAATCTTGTGTGTGGCTTTATCATGTAGAGGATTTTTTTCATCAAGCTGGCAGGAGCATGAGTGATGCATAATGGCAGTGGTGAATAGTTTTTGGAATAGATTAGTAGGTGACGTCACGGATAAAGGACTATTTATCACCATAATTTAACACAAGATGCAACACAATGGCTTGATGGATGCATTTTATGGTTTTCAGCCAATCATAATAATGGACCTATTGACTAAAGTTTTATGTGTCCTTTACACATCCTTCATGTTTTAGAAAAAAACAGGGACCGTGCTGGGGAAGGATGAGTGATAATTCAGAAAGGGCCAGCCCTTTGTGGAGTATGTTTTTTACCACCTCAAGCTCCCATGCTCCAATCTCTGAGGCTCTATGCTCAAACTACCAAAGGCCAAGGGCAGAGCCAATGCTACGTTAAAGGAAGCATCTGAGGTGAGAGATAATGTTGCTCTCCCCACCAATGAGGTCAGTCAGCAGGGAGCAAAGTCATTTGGGGAGCTGAATTACTGTCACTTCTATGGTATTTTTTTTCTTAAACAAGGGAAGGGGTGTTGGTTGGGGAGAGTGATACCTCTCAGATCTTTCAGAGAATTTCTTAGCTAGTAGGGTCTGAAAAGATGACAAAAGAGCTCAGAAAATACCCCTTTAGAGAAAACTGAATTAGTCATGTCAGAGCCAAGAATTTGCTTAAAGATGGAGAGCATACCCTTTGTCTTCTTTTCTTTTTCCCTCCACAAATACTCTTAGGGATGAATTTCCTTTCACTGCTTTCCATGGACTTTTTGGCTACTGTAAAAGATTGGGGTAATTTCTCCTTCTTCTTCTTCTTTTTAAAATGATTCACTTGAAGGTAGCTGAAGAAGCAGACTCCAACATTCGTTACTGTACAAAGAGGAGCACAGAGAGTAGAGGGATTGGATATTACGTGATTAACATTTAATCATTTCTTTCACAGAGAACAAGGACTAGTAATTGTTTTCACTTACATACAGCAAGCAAGCAAAAATATGATGTGATACAATGATGACAAATACCCTGACAACAGGTGGTTTCCTCAATCTCAGAACATATGTGCCCATATCTTACTGATTGCTCTCACCCTTGTCTGCAAAGTAAGGGTGATAATATCGTTACCCACATAGGAAGGTTGAGAGGGTTAAATGGGGTGATGCAACAAAAGCAATGAATATATTTTGCATGCCATCCTGTATTTGAGGCATTGTCCAAGTTTTACAACATTTCCCACCAACTTCTATGCACTGGTATAGGGGTGGAGAGCAGAACATATGTAATGATGCTGCTGGGTACCAATCCTGGATCATGGTCATGACATCTGAAATGTCAGGGAAAGTCTACCCTCTGTAAGCCTCACTTCCCACTTTTGTAAAATGGAGTTGTTATTAGCACTGGCTTCCTGTGACTATTCTGAAAATTAAATACATTAATGAAGGTAAAGGAGTTGGCTGTAATAAGTAATAAATAAATAGAAGGCATTATTATTGACTAATCCTACTCTTGGATTCTTTCAGGAAGTAGCCTGTTGGTGATGAAGGGACTACTTCAGCTTTTATCGTGAATATATATATATTTTTCCAGCTTTATTGAGGTATAGTTGACATATAACATTGTGTAAGTTTAAGATGTACAATGTGTTGATTTGATACCCTTATATATTGCAAAATGACTACCACCATAGCTAATGCTTCCATCATGTCACATAATTACCATTTCTTTTTTTGTGGTGAGAAATTTAAGATCTACTCTCTTAGCAACTTTCAAGTATATGATACCATATTATTAACTATAATCATTATGTTGTACATTAGATCCCCAGAACTTATCATTGTGAATATTTTTAACAGTGTAGGTTATATATGTGAATATGTTATTTGTTGTTTGTAACTTTTCACTTGCCACAATCTGGACTGCAAGTGGAATAACATCTATTTAAATGGGCCTCTGTGAAGAGAGAAACTTTTCTTTATGAATAGTAGACAGAGGAATATATTCCCTATTTATCTAGCCATTCATCCATCTGAACTTTTTGAAATCATTACTTTATGTAGGGGACCAGATGGCCCAGGAAATTTGTAATCCTCATACTTTCATTGGCAAAGTGCATTTAAATTAAAAATCTAAAAGCATCTTACCAATATTAGCTCATAGCTCACTAGAATTAACCTAAAATCCTTGGTTCAATTCAGCCTCATGATGCTAATTAGCAATAGCATTTCTTACTCTTGTCCTTTGGGTGGCTTATAAAAATGGTTAAACCTTGTTTCCAAAGAGTCTATGCATTTGCCCCATAACCATTCTGTATTCTAAATTTAGTTTTACCACAAAATATAAAGCGCCATACTAAAGTAGACAAAAGTTGCAAGATAGAAAGGAAAAAGAAACATGAAATAGATATTCAATATGTTGAACAAAATACCTGGGCAGGGCATGAGAAATAATGCATGTGGCATCATATAAATGGCAGTGGATTATTGATTATGTAGAGTGTGAAAAATATTTTAAAGCAAATTTGAGATTTTAACCCAAAGAGGTATATATAACTCAGACTTAGTGGAGTTAAACTCATGATACAGGTTCCTGTTAAGGGAAAGCTATACCAATGTTTGAAGAGACATGTTGCATAAGAAAGGGAGGCGCGATGCCGTGAGAATGTTTAGGAAATCAGTGAAACTGATGGTGTAGAATATTCTGTCAAACATAAAAAAGAAAAATAAAATAGTTTGAGGTATATGTAACACAACTGGATAAGAACCAAGTTGTCTTTGGTGATGGTGGAAGTCAGCTACCTGACGCTCATGCAATTCTCACTCATCTCTGACTAGAGCATGTGACATGTTCCTGACTTACCCTCCATTTCAATTTGTGCCTTGCTGCCAAGTCTTGTCAAGTTAAGCCATTTTCATTTTGTGATAGACCAGGGAACGACCTAGTGAAGCTGGATTTTAGCAACACATTTGATAAAATCTGTGGTTATCTTTGTAAAGAAAAGTGGTAAAATGTAGGTAAGATAATAGATGAATGCATTTGTAACCATTTAGTCACATGCCAAAGAGTGCTACCTAATGAAGGAATGTTTATCTTTAGAGAGTGAACTAGGCTTGTGCTTCTGTCACTCGTCTTATTTTATTCCATAGTTTTGCAATGACTTTGGTGACGACATAGATGGCTTACATGTTTGATTGGTGGATGACAGGAAAAAGGCAGGCTAACTCATTTATTTCCTTCGTGATTGACAGGGTCTCAAAAGGCTGCAACCATGGGTCAAATATAATGAAGTGGAATCCAAAATAGATAAATATAAAGTTATACATGTAGGACCTCCAAGTCCCTCTGCTTTAGTACATAATACAAAAAAAAAAAAAAAAAAATGAAGCTGAACGGTAGTAGCACATTTTATAAAGACTAGTGTTCAATTGATTCTGAAAACCCACTATGTGTCAACACTGTGATGCAACCACTAGAAAAGCTGTGTGACTCATGGACATTTATATAGTGTCGGTACCAATGGGATGACAGACTCACTGTGCCCTGTGCTTGTCAGGCCAGACTTGGACCATTTTGGTTCATTTTAGAACTCATATTTTTAAAACGCATTGATGAACTGATATATCTCCAGAATTATTGTAACTGTGGTAGGCAGAGTTTAGGACAATTTTTGTAAAATATCAGAGTGGAAGGTGAAGGTTAAAGAGTTTTGGGGTTTTGTAGCAATATCAGGAAGATGCTCCTAAAATTCACTGGTCTAGATGAGTGGAGAGCTGCCACACCTCTTGTTAGAGATATTATAAAGGACTTGTAAATCAGTTAAGGTGCTAGACTAGCAACCTCTGATGTTCTTCAAATTCGTGGTTCTAGAAATCTCACAAAATACAGCTTTGATTGAGCCACGGAGATGAAATTTGATATTAAAAAACGAAGTAAATGGAGAGACCAGTTGGCATGCAAAAAACCTTGAGCCGAAATCTCTGGTTCTCTGCCAACTGTTTTATAGTATGTTTCCACACACCCTGTTTCAAAGCAGTATAAAAAGAAAAAGGCCCTCAGATGGTATTAGCCTCTGAACTTTTGTTTAATTTGGAGTTTGAATGAGTTTCTTCACTGTCAAGTTGGGCTTTCAGGCTGACACCTGGAGATAGCCTGCATGTTCCAAATCCTCTGGTAGGCTTCAGAGATGACCCCAAATCCCCACTTTATTTAACTTTCACTGAGCCCTTTTTGTTTGCCAAGCCTTATTTAGGTGTGAGGAATAGAAACATTGACCATGAAGACAATCTAGTAACTCACAGTTGCATATAATTTTTCTGGATGTTGCTTTCATCCATGAATGATCATTTTTCAGAAGCAAAGACCAAGAACCTTTTGGGTCAAGATCATCTTCATTAAGGATATCCTTTTTTTTTTCAAATCTCAGTAATGCTCTTTTATTTTTTTCCTAAAAGAAGTGATACTTCAGTATATTTTTCCATGTCTAGACTTTGATTCTATTTTGATTTTCACAATAAAGTATAAGCGTTTCAAAGGCCAGAGTCATCATTGAATCCTCAGAGCTTACCACAATTTTGGCACAGCTTAGGTGCTCAATGAATGCTTGTTGGAATTAAACATTTATCGATGATCAGATTAAAGGAAGTTAAGGAAACATGACAAATAAATACCACAAGTGATCCTGGATTGGATCCTGGACCAGTAAAAGGGCGTTAGAGGGACAACTGGTGAAATTTGAAGGTCTGTCAATTAGATAATGGATTTGAATTTTAATGTTTATTTCCTGAATTCGATAATTGAACTGTGGCTATTAACATTAATTAATATTGTAAATATGTTAACACTTGGGTAATCTGGATAAAAGGTATAGGGGATTCTTTGTACTATTTTTGCAAGTGATCTGTATGTTTGAAAACATGAAATAATAAAAAGAAAAGAGAAAAAGGTTTTTGATAATGTTTCTTAATGGTTTCTAACAAAATAGAATAGGGCAAGATAAATTAGCACTTTTCTAAGGCTTGGGTATTTATGGGAGAAGAGGAAGTGGTCCTGCATCGTGCATAAATCACAAGCCTGTTCTAAGGTACTATTGGCAGGTGTCACTTGGGATTAGCAATATCAGATCACAGGAAAGTGGCAGTTGGGGAAAAGGCTACTTGTCCACCTGAACTTTAAAACTCTGTCAACCAAACTGATGTGGAGTGAGTTCTCTATTTAATTCTACAGAAAGTAGCCTAAAAGATGACTTCAAGCTGACTAGGATTTAATTTTCATTGCTAACCTTCAATTAATTTGTAACTTTTTTGGCACTCAGTTTGCTGGAATGGCTATAATTATGTTGTTTTCTGAACGGTGAATTCATTCAGGGCATACTCTCCAGACTGTTTATACAGCTGGAAAATAGCAATGGTAATAGATGAGGGGAAAGAAGTTAATAAGGAACTTACTTTAAAAATTCAGTTATCTGTGTGTGTATTTTTAAGTGTCTCATGAGCCATTATTGGGTAGCTTAAACTAAATTTTTCATGGTCGCCATTTTAAATGAGCTAGTAATAAAATTGCTACATGTTTTAATATTTTAAATGCTGTCTTGAATTTGAATGCATACTTGACATCACAAAGGAGGCAGCTTAATGTCTTTTTAATACTTAGTTCACCATTTGCTGAAGAAAGCCATGTTGGTTTTCCATTAAGGAAACCAAGCCTGTCATCTACAAATTTCTCCTTAACCAGAGCTGCTCTTAGTGTTTTCTGGAATTCTTTCTATGATCAATTGAAACCCAGGCAAGATGTATTGCTGCCATATTGGTTTTAGCTGATGAGTCATAAAAATTGCCTATCAGATGAATGAATAAACTTGCAGAAGGTCTTTTGGGTTTTACAATACATGCTCCACAGCCTACTTTCTTTGTAAACGAAAGGACACTCTTTAACAGTAATGATTTCCTTTTGATCATAAACGCCCATGGTGTGGATTGAAACCTTATCTTTAACTGAATCCTAACTTCACGAGTCACCACTTGGGGTGAGGTTGATTCTTTCACTGCCAGTAAAACCCAGACTGCTATACCCTAGACCTTGAGTTTCTGATCCAGAAGGTCTGGGGTGGGGCTGAGAATTTACATTTCTAATGAGTTCCCTAGTGATGTTGCTGTTGCTGGTCCAGGGACCACACTTTGAGAACCATTGCTGTAAGACAGGTCAACAAATTATGGCCTACGGGCACCTGGCTGTCCACTTTTTTTTGGAAGTAAAAGTTTTATTGGAACACAGCTATGTTCATCATTTACATAAAGTCTTTGATTGTTTTCGAGCTATCACAGCAGAGTTGCGTAGTTCCAACAGAGACCTGATGGCCTGTAAAGACTAAAAGATTTATTACCTAACCCTTTACAGAAGAAGTTGGCTGACTCCTGCCCTAGCTATTCCTCCTAATTCTGTTATCAAGTGTGACGAGGTGTGAGGTGTGGATGAGATCAGCTCTGGGCAATAGAACAGCCCCCTCTTCCCTCCCAGTCACAGCTCTCCATTGCCTCTTCTTCTTTTGCAAAGTCTGCTCTCAGAAATGGCTCTGCTATTGGCCATTTAACCCTTAGTCACTTGTTTCCTCCTCAGAGGACATTTGCATCTTAATGATCCTCTCTCATTACAAAAAACCTTCTCCCCTGTGAAATACATTTGCCATATCACAAGCAAAAGGAGAGTTCATTTTGCCATAGGGCCAGGGAGCTCCAGGAGCAGGGAACCCCCTTCTCTCTCCCAATGCGAGGTGGGCCCCTTGTATGGACATCTCCCTCTGCCAAAGAGCACTCTCATAAGAGAAGAGAACTTTTCTTTTCTTTCCTTTTTTTTTTTTTTTTGGTGAGGAAGATTGGCCCTGACCTAACATCTGTTGCCAATCTTCCTCTTTTTGCTTGAGGAAGATTGTCCCTGAGCTAACATCCGTGCCAGTCTCCCTCTACTTTGTATATGGGACACTGCCACAGCATGGCTTGGTGAGTGGTGTGTAAGTCCACACCTGGGATCTGAACCTGCACACCCTGGGGCCACCAAAGCTGAGCATGAGAACCCAACCACTATGCCACCGGCCGGCCCCTGAGAACTTTTCTTGATTTGTAGCAGCAGTTTCTCATGGTGGCCTTCTATGCTGTGCCTGAAGCCTTTGCGCCAATGCATAAAATCTGCTTTTGACACTCTTTTGGGGTTGAAGGAGAAAGGTCAATTTCACAGATGTCTAAATGTTTGCTCTCAAACAAACCAGTAATCAGTCCTCGCATAGGCCCCTGAGGAAACTTTCATTTCCTGAGGTGAACAACTGGATTGCAGGATGTCTTGATGTCCAACTTTTCTCTATGTTTCTTGCCTTTATAGTCTACCCACCAAAATGATTTGAGTTGCTGAGATATTTTATTTCTTGTGCTGTGCCTTTGTTCGTGGGTCTCTTTTGCCTGGAAAGTGTGTCCTCTTCCTGTTCACATAGTTAATTTCTCTGCATCCTCCGTTGAAGTGCTACCTTCTCCAGGAAGCCTTCCCTGCTACCCCCAGGAATGTACTGTTGACCCTTCTTTGTGTTTCCATGATTCTCTGGCACTTCAGCATCATTAACTTCCCTTTTGTTTTATAATCATTTGTCTGTTTCTGTAAGCTCACTCATAGCTGGGCCGTTGCTTATTTCTGTATGCACCATCCCTAGCACAATGCTAAAATGTGGGTGATATTTGAAATTGTTTGTTGAATGAATAAATAATTCAGAGATACACTCTCAGATGAGTAAAGTCTGTCTCACATCATAAATGCACCCAGAGTAGTAACTTGGTAATAGTTATGCTGATGTGATTCCCTCAAAATAAAATTAACAATCTAATTATTTCTTCTTCTCCTCTACCTTTGGAAGAATTCCTCCATTTTTTTATCAGTATTCAGGAATGTCGCAACTTTGCTGGTGGTAGATTTCCCCACCTGCCAAATGGGTCTAATCCAACCTGTGCTTAGAACCTCGCAAGATTAGTTAAGGATCCAATCAGAATGAGGAGGAGGAGCTTTGCAGACTCAGAGGCACTGCACAAACCTATGGCATTATCACACACACACAGTGCCATGGTGCCACTTAACCTTCTCTTGTCCTGGGATTCATCTTGACCTGAGGAATACACTCTTCAGTCTTAAGTTGGATAAACAAAGGTGAAGCCTCATTCAATATCCTTTCTTTAGTCTTGAAGAGGAAAGAGAGGGAGTGATACATGTTTGTGTTCTGTGCTTCTCAGAATATTCAGCAAGTGTGTCTGGAGAGAGGGCAGTTCTCAAGGCCCTATATTTTAAACATCTGTTGTTAAACAGTAGCTTTCTCCTTAGAAACAGTCATTGCTTTGACATTTGCAGATTTGCTACAATGGAAGGTCAATAACTGTGCAGTGTTAGAAAGTACATCCCCTCTCTGCTTGGTCCCTCTGGGGAAAAGCAATTCATACATCTTTTAGAGCTTGGACCATTGCATTACCCAGGTGGAAGGGTGACTTTTAGGGCCAGTGAGCATAGAATTTTCTCACTTCATCCCAATTATGGAAACACCTGCACTAAATAGCACTTTGAAAATTACAGCACTTCATCCTGCACAGACACGTGGGCACATGTCCCTGAATGAGCATTATCTGCCCTAGCCAAAAAGGGGTCATTCTCGTCCCCTTTCTAACTTTGAGATCACCTGTATCTTAGCCTCATTTGAGAATCCTAAGATTCCCGTTAGTCACTATGCTCCCTCCCTAGACATTCATTCACTTATTCATGAAACAATAATTTATTAAATTCTGACCATCTGCCAGGAGCCGAACTACGTGCTGGGGATAAAGCTCTGAGCTCCCTCATGAACGGTCTAACAGGAAAAAGAGTGTTTGTAAACAAGAAGATATATGATATATTTGAAATAAACACAAAGGGAAATGGAACAAAATGGTAGAACCTGCTTATTTTAGCTTGGACTCGTAAGGAACACTTGGTTCCTATGGGAGATGATCTTTGAACTTCAGCTTGAAGAATGAGTTCATCAGATGCGTAAGAGAAAGGAGAGCAGTTAATGTAGAGGAAAGAGTGTGCAGTCAAAAGGCGGACGGAGTAGTATATCTTAGTCAGGGAATGATGGGTTAGTTGTTCAGTGTGGCTGGGGTTTTGGGAAGTGAAGTGGGAAGGAAAAGAGGCAGGAAAACTCAACAGAAATTGCGTTTGGGAAGACCCTCAACGCTAATGAGTTTGACTCTTGTTACTTAGACAAGGGAAAAACATTGAGAAATTTTAAGCTATTTTATCACAAGAAGTTGGGTATTTTGTGTGGAACTAGAGCATCCAAATACCTTGGAATCCTTCTGAGCAGTGGAATAGTCCTAGTAACACCAGGAATTGGTCTCTCAGTCTTTCCTCTATAACTGAGTCTCTCCAGATGAATTTTAGAGTGCTCAAAACCTTACGTTTTTTTTTGAGGTTGGCATTCTTAAGATGAGTTCTGCCTTTCCACTCTTTAGGAACTGGATACCCTAATGCTCCTGCACTTTACCTACTCACTTTAAGTACACTTTGGTGTGAAACAAAATCAGAGGGTTACTTTTTGGGGTAGAGATTAATGGCACTCACCACATTCAGTTATCCTTTCTTTCTTGGGCACATAGGCAGTTTTCCCAGCTTCCCTTGGCACTAAGTTTGATCGACACAACTAGTTCTGGCCAATGGGTTATGAAGATAAGTGGTGAAGTGTAATTTCTGATCAAAGTACTTTAGGCTGGGTATGAGTTTTCCATGTTTTTTCCCCTGCTGATGCAATACTGATTGACCCATATTGAGATGGCAGTGTTAAATCATAACAAGAACCTTCATCAGCTGGATCCCTGAATGACCATATGGAACAGAGCTACCTGCTGACCTGTTGTGGAACAAGAAGTAAAAGCCTAAAATAAACCTTTGCTGTGTTATACCACTGAGATTTTAGAATAAATCTGCCACCATAGCCAGGAGGAAATCCAGGATTTGTGGGGCCTGAAATTTAACACAATTTGAGGGGTGGGTGCTTTTACAAAAACAGAACACAAGAGTAATTTACTTTTGCAAATTCAGCAAAAGCATGTGACTATGAAAACTCATTGCTAGGGCCCTCCTTGGGCCTTGGGAGGGGTCTGGATAGCTGAGGGGCCCTGGAACTTAAGCTTAATTAGCTTCACAGCAAATCTGCCTCTTCCCACAGCACAGCCTTCTCTGATATGCTTTCCTAGAAACATTTCTATCCCAGGCCTTATAGTTCATCACAGAAGGTAAAGTTTTGTTCCCTGATAGGGAAATTTCTGCATCCCTGTAAAGGTATGGAAGATTTTAGAGGGGAGCTGGTAAAGATTCCTACTCCCCTGAAACCATCACTATGGTGGCATTCACATCCACATCTATGTATCAGTCCAATGACACCCCTTGCCTCTTGAAAAAGGAGCATATACACCTTTGCAATTGGAAGAGATTGTCTGCCACACACCCTGGCTTTTACTTCCACTAGATTAGAGAGTTTGCAGATTTCTGTCAGTAATTCTCTATGATTGATTGATTGATCAACTGATCCATCTATTCATTCGTTCATTTGTTCAACAAATATTTCTCGAGTCTGGTACTATTCTAGTTAGCAATGAATGATATATACATGGTGTCTGTACTCTTGGCAGTTAAAAATCTAGCCAGTTTCTTGATCCATTACTATCAGAATATATGGAACCTTAGTTCATTCTCGCTGATCTGTGGGGTAGGATTGTCCTGAGCCAACGGGGTTGAATGACCTTTGCCCCTTTCCTACCTCCCATCTGAGGCACGCAGAGAGAATGAATTAGGTCATTCAAGGAAAAATTGTTATAGCCTCAGGAAGAAAAGTGCTATTTAAATCCAAATCATTAACACCAATAAATCTAATAATAGATGTATAAATTCATAATGCATCTGAAGAACTCTAAAATAAATATGCGTGGTGATTAAGCCATGCCATAATTGGAACTCTGTAGGTGGAATTGGGATGAGGGGGAGAGAAAATCACTTTCCTTCTAGTCCTGATTAACCACCCCAAATTCGGGGAGTATAACTCGGAAGTGGAATTGTGAGAGCATCTCTGACGACGAAGGGCAGGTTAATGTGATTAGTTTCTATGAGGCATTTTTGCAAGGTGTATGTGCACGTCCTTCGAGTCTATTTCTCATTGTTATTATTAAAATTTTTGTTAAATTGCCAAAATCTCATAGCAGTCAAGCAGCTTTATATGGGAACAATGCTAAGGGTGGAGCTTGGGTGCACTCTGGTAATCACTGAAATGTGAACGGTGGTCATGGATTAGCATCCACTTTTTCTCAAATTTCACGCGGTTTGTCTACAGTGCTTCACTCTTATTGTCTGATCCATAAAGCTCAATACAGATTTTCTGTTTTTAGTGCCAGCCCCTTTCTTCCCCCCAATAAGAGCTATCTTTATGACACCTGCATATTTTAAATGAAAGAAAACATAAATACATGCAAAACTGTCATTGGCTTTTAAGGTATTATATAAGTGATTAAATTTTATCATGAGGAGACAACCAGCTAATGGTTTTAGTGGAACACATAAAACCTCATAAAATACAAAAGTTAAATTTTGTCATATAATGGGAATCGGTTAGAGAAATCAACAGAGTTTCCTTTTCCCCCTGAATAAATTCTAAACAGTCCTTAGAAAATGAATTACCAGACTGCAAATCAGGATGAAATATTTTATAGCCATAAAACTAAAGCTACTTTCAGGCCACTTAGGAAGAGGAAAAAAAAAGAGAGAGCAACTTGTCAACTCTGTTGTTGCAGTGTCATTGCCAGTGGCATCGATGCTGGGCTCTGCCTCCATTTAAACTGTTTGACCTTGTTGAGAACAACCTGAGTCCGATGGACAGGCCTCCCTCACAATCCCCCACCCGGAACGGAAGGCTTAGCCCCTCCTAGAGCACGTGCAGCTAGAGCTTTGCCAATTCAAGTCATTACGTGATGAAACTATTTAACTTTGACTAAAATACGCTCACCAGGTTCTTGCAAACGCTGTGCCTTATATCTTGTCGAAGCAATTTTATATCATGCCTTTAAAGTACGGTAATGGCCCCTTGCATTGACAGAATCCTCGTAAAAGGAGAAGACCAAGACCTGGCTCGTGAAGTGGTATTGATTTTCTGAGTTCCTACTTGAGTTGCCAAAGATACAACACTGTTGTTAGGGAGAGGAGATGCCTTGGCCTTCAATATCGCAGGAGGGTTCCTCGGTAAGCACAGGCGTTGGGAGGCCCCGGCGATAAATAATGTATTTGGGTGATAACTGCCTGTATTACTTTGTTAGTTTTAAAGTGACTCAGCACTTGTTCGTCCCAGATGCTTCTTGATGTCACCAGTGGCTGTGGCGGACTGTTCTCTGTATAAATAGTGCCCAGACTCCAAGAGAGTGCCTCTTGAGGGGAAATTTACATGAATGATTTATTTTAGGCAGATTTTTCTAAGTTTTAATCACTAAGGACAATGAACAGATTCAACTTCCAGCTAGAGTGATGGCTTCAATTTGTTGCTTAAAGAGAGCTTAAACGTGTCTGCAGGTCCATAACTATATCTAACACAGGTTAAGTTAGTTTTTACTCACTTCTGGTAAGTCCGTGTGGAAAAGATTTATAACCTTGAGCACAGCTCTCTGTATGTCATTACAGACAGCAAGCGAAGCAAACCAAGCATCTTGATCAGAGGCTTGCAAAATATGCATTTCCACCGACCTACATAAACGCATACAACTTAATCTTTGTTTTTTTTCAATCTGATGTTGATAAACTGCACAACGTCTAATGCTGAATAAAAGTAAGAAGATGGATCTTTGATGATTTTCAAGGAAAATTGAAAGTTATGTTTTTTAATCTGTTGAGAATATCAGTATCTGTACTCAAAACTGTTTTCTGTTTGGTAGTGATGCTGGGGGGTGCTGTAGAGATGCGAGTAGTAGGGATATTGTTATATTGACCTGACTCTTGATGGGAACACTTTTTTGGAGGCAGCTGAAGATGAGGGTGGGAGCTTTGGGACAGTGGAGTCAGAGCTAAGTCTCTGGCAGGGAACCACGCACAATAAATCCCTAACTCCAATCCCTACAAGGCGCAGGTGAGTATCGCATTAGAGAGAGTGAGTAAGCACATATATATGGTCAGTCCTCACTCAGAAGACAGAAAGCCAATCAGAAAAGCAGGGCAACCAACTGCAACCTCTCCCAATTAATTAAGAAGACATTGACCATTAGCTTCTCTTTCCTCCCCTGTTCCAACAAAGAGGAAGAACCGGCAAGTTGGCCATGAACAGGTGTACATATTGTGCACTGCTTAATTTTCGGGAATGTCACTAAAGTAGCAAAGCTTTTTGTTGCAACACTTTCATTTGGTGGAAGTAGTACTGTCTGCCTGGTAGTCTTTGGAGTGGCATCATGAGAATCATGCAGTGCTCAGCCAGCTTGGCAGTGTGCAGTGGCCCTGGAGACGAGAAGCTATGTAATGAGATGTTTCTACCTCAACCTCCTCATCCTCACTTCAAGCTGTTAGAGGCCACAGATGGCTCTAACCTGAACCGAGGAGAGATGAACTTTGAATTATGTTTGAGGTTCAAGTTTTAAAATAAATAGGAGTGAGTCTTTAAATGAGACAATTCTGACTACCAAAAGAGATTGGAGACTTATGAAAGACCAAGTTGGTAAGAGAACCATTTATCAGGGGAAAGGGGAGTTTAACATGGTATAGCCAAGGGGCAGCTCTAGAAAAAACCTGTTTTATGTTTATACCACGATGAGTTGCAACTCCTCAATAAACTCAGTACATATAAAATGAAAAGACTCTGGATCGTCTTGCCTGCAGTCTGAGAATACTTTCTTCAGGCAAAAATATATATTGATTTTCTCATGAGTTTAAGAAAAGTTACTTGCCTTGAAATCAGCTTTGCTTGACTTTGTGCTCCCCTTCCAGTAACGAGGTTCCTCCTAGTCCTGTGCCTGATGTGTGCCCACTTTCCAGGGATGGGCCATCACCTTTTCCTGTGTCTGAATCCAGCCTTGATATGTTTTGCTACAACTTAATATCTTTACAACCCATTATCCTAATTTACTCTTAATAGTCGTCTGAACCTCCATTCCTTATCTGAGTTTTATTTAATCGGATGCCAGCAATTTAAGTATTTATTGAGATTCACGTAGAAAGCCCCTCAACCTAATTGGTTTAGGAGATGTGCTGGCGCAGGACCATTGAGGGCATTGCTGCTTGGTCAGCAGTCTCTCAAGACACTGTGTACCTTATTTCAGGAGGAAGGAGGCATCTTGGACAATCCCAACACCACCCAACATTTACCATTTGGTTGCCAAGGAATGCTGTCATTCATGAATACAATCATGTTCTTGTTCTAAATGTTCTGTCATCTTAGATAGACGATCTAAGGATAGTTAAGGGTCCATTAGCCTGGGGCAGATGAGGAGGTGGTGCCCTCTGAAACTTGATGGAGGTCAGTTAAGGACAAATGAAAGATAACACTAATTCATATGGTGTGTAATAAAATGAGGGCCCTCATTATCCTAAAAGGTGATACTGGCAGGAAATATAAATGGATTTTAAAAGGGTTTGGACAAATTTATGAATGACAGATTCATAAATGGTTCTAAAGAAAAGTGGGATGCAGTCAACCTTTAAGGTGGATGTCAGAGAGGATAGTCATGCTTTCTTGGGTCCTGCCCCTTAGAACTTCTCTACGCAATAGGACACAGAGTTAAAGGAATGCAGACATAGGTGGTCAGTCTATTCCCAGCTCAGAAACACACAGGTGGCAGGCGGATGTAAGGGGACAGAATGAACTTTGGAGCCACACTGCTTTCTAGCTAGGTGGCCTTAGGAAAAATCAAGTGTTTGAAAAAAGGAAGGATAAGAGGTAATATGTACCTTGCACAGTTTCAAGGATCAGAGAAACTGTATGTAAACTGTGTCCCAAGTCTAATACATGGTATGCACTAAAAAATTGCAGCTATCATTATTATAAGAAAATTAATAGAAATTAAAATGACGCTCTTTGCTATTTTCTGAGCACCCTCACTTGTGCTGGGCAGATAGTTTCATTACATGACTAAATATCCCATCTATAGAACTGCATAAATTTACAAGACCATTCCCCATGGAATCTTGGTGAGAGGACACTGAAGAGGTTGATTCTAAGAGCAGCCTCAGGTGTCGTGCTCCCTTGATGTCATTTCAGGGACTGTGGGAAGTTGTAGGTGCCCACACCCCAGCCTCATGCCTTTCCCACCTCTTATTTTCTTGCTGAATTTCTTTTATAGAGAATAAGACTTCCTATAGCTTTGAAAGCTTTCCAAACTCCTCTTTGAGGAAAGAAAAGGTGCATTTAATGAGAATCCCTCGACACCATCGCCATCACTACCATCCTGCCTAAGAATTTGAACTTGGAGAAGTTTACCAAAAAAAAAAAATCTTTGTATTGCTAAGAATGGTGAGATTTAGGGGTAGATGACACTTTTGTGTAGGAAAATACTTTGAGGAGCTCTATTTCATGAGAAAGACAAACTCCTTTGTATCTATTGTTGAATTAAGAGAAAATAATCACATAGTTCTATATAATTAAAAAAAACATAAAATTTGAGTCTTATGTTGGCAGTCAAAAAAGTGAGGGGCAGGGGACTTTTGCCTGGTTTCTAAGGGAAGAAATGACCAGTGAGAAATTTCCTGGGACAAGGATGGCCAAGGGACTTTAAGATGAATGACATTTGGTTTTCATTTTAGGTTGTTCCTGTTTGTCCTGTGCCATGATCTCTTCTATTCTACCCAAACTATAAATTAAAGTTAGTCACATGCATTAGCTTTGTCCTGGTGGTGCTTTGGGGAAGCAAAGAGGACAGAGGAGATGATGCACATGGATAAAGTGACCAAGAGGAGCAGTGTGAGGAGGCGGGATAGGAAGTGGGAAGAAATCAGTGGGAGTAACCAGGAAAGTAGGACACCCTTCCCTTCCTGGAAACTCTCAAATGTACAGGAGACTGCACTACGTTTCCTATGTGTGGGACTGGGCTTGAGTCATTTCATCAGGAAATTTAAAGGAAAGGGTGACCCTAGAAGATGAGAGGACTTGGGACAATCAGATTATATGGGTGTTATCAATTGAACTCCATTTACATGAATGTGAGTTGAAGTTCCCAAAGATGGTGGTATATGTTACTTTTGTCACTGTCAATTATGGAGACAGGGACCAAAGCAAAGAACACCTCTCAAATTAATACTCCATTATATGTGCGCAGTGCTTGAAAGTTCACAAAACACTTTGACCTCTAATCATTTGACTCTCCCAACCATTCTGTGAAATACGTAGTAGATCATGGAAATTTTATTTTTCTCTAAATTTAGGTACGCAGAAATCCCATCTTTCAAGAGGTTACACTTCACCGTGTGCAGATAATGCCTTGGATATTTGTTAAGGGTTAAATACTCGACTCAGAGTTCATTAGAAAACCCACATGGAATGGAATGTTGGTTTTGTTACAATTTATGAATGCTGGTATTCAACATTAATATAGAAAATGTAGAGGGGACATTTGCTGAGCTGAATGTGCAGGTCTCTGGTGTCTTGGACACACAGAACAATATGTAAAGTAATAGCAAAAACAAACAGCTTAGGAAAAGCAAAGCAAGGTATCTTTGTAATTCCTGAAAAGGATTTGCAACCTATATAAACATGAATCATAAACCCACTGGCAAATAGATCCAAGCTCTTTCAGGAAGATGTTTCGTTTATATGTGGGAATTAAAAATTCAGCGTAAGAGAGAGGGTCAACAACAAAAAAGAAGATTCCCGTTACTCAGAACACATAATACCATGGTAAATGATTACCCTGACATTTTAGTTCTAGACATTTGATTTTAATTTCCTCAGCACCTGTGTGCACTTTCGAGGGGACAAGGCGTGCCAATGATCCTCTCAGAGTTTGAGGGGTTATATATCCTTATGAAAAGCCTTTTCTGTAAAATGTTGCACAAGTTACCCTGTTAAATTTCTACTCTTGGCCCACTAGAAAGAGTCAAATCATATCCATACAAAGGGAAGTGAAGTGGGAAGTAAAGGTGTCTCATCTAAGCTACACACCAGCTGAGTAGCCCTGAGCAAGTTGCTTATGTTCATGCATTCGTTTATTCAATTAAGAGGTAGATACTTATTGATTTTCTGTCACATTTAAAACACTATATTTGCCACAATGGTCGATTTGAATATGAGAAAACAAAACCACTTGCCCTCAAGTAGCTTACTATTTAACGGACATGAACTCAAACAGGAACTTAAAATAGGAGAGGAGAGCTTAGAACAAACAGTGTCTGGCATCCAATAGGTCCTCCAATAAATATGTCTAATGAATAAAAGAAAACCAAAAAAGTATACAAGTAAAAAATAAGAAATAAATGCATGCAATATACATCTTTAATGTTGGTGTATATCCATTCAGACTATTTTCTATGTACATAGAAGTATATATATAGATGAGCTTATACTATACATACTATTTTGCAATCTGATTTTTTCTCCTAATAATATACACACTGAAAATTATTTAACACTAACATTATTTAATACTTCCTTGTAAGTGAAACATTTTAGTTTTTCCAAAAATTTCCTTTAGTAAGGAGAATTGCAGGATCTATGATAAACAACCCTTTCTTTTTCTATCCTTTACAGAAGTTTAGCAGTTTCATGGGTCATTTTACACATATCTAACTATGCATATTTTATCTAATTATATAGGTGTTTTACTTTTGTTTATTTTACATAAATGGGATATTTATGTATACATACATATGTATATGTATGTGTGTGAGATATATGATATATATCATGTATTATGTGTGATATATATATATATAATTTCATATATATATGAAATGGGCTTTTTGAACATTATATCATGGACACCCTTCAGGTCAATAGGACCTGGATATTATTAATTGCATACTATGTCGTGGTATGGGTAAACAAGTTTATTCAGTCATTCCCCCTCTAATGGGCATTCAGATTATATCGACTTTTTTTTTTTTTACTGGTTTAAAACAATTGTGCAACAAATGTGCTTGTACTGTATGTATCCTTGTGGACTGATGTTTCTACAGGACAGATTCCCAGAAGAATGATTGCTGAGATAAAGAGTCTGTTTATTTTTACTAAATATTGATGGAAAGTTTTCTCAAAAAGCTTAGCAATCCATGTTTCACCAGCAGTGTAGAAGAGGGCACTTTCTCCCACATCCATAGCAGCACAATGCACTCACCTAGCAGGAACTTTCAGCCAATCTCTTACCCTCTCAGTTATGGACAGATGCCTCAGCCTGGCATTCAAGACCCTCCATAATATGAGTTCAGTTGAACATTTGGGTATTATTCCTCATTACTGTTCTGGCCTACAGAAACTGTTCACTTTAGTCAAAGTGGTTGCAGTGTTTCTGAAACCAAATTTGTCTTGTCTTATTACTTAACCTTTGCTCAAATCTATTCTTCCATCCCTATTTGGATTTTTCTTGCATTCTATCACCTCTCTCTTTCTAATAAATTTCTCCCTGTTTTGCAAGCTCTGAATTCTCCCTCAGTCTCCCTGAGACCCTCAACTGTGTTCCTCTCCACTCTTGAGCAGCCATCATGTTTTATTCATGTGTCTTGTGGCACTTCTGTACAATGCATGGTATCATATACAGTTCTTTATGTACTTTCCTGTTGCCCATACTAAATAGTAACATTTTGAAGACAGAGGATCTGTCTCTTCATTAGTGTCTTTCATATTGATACTTAAATTTTTTTATCAAATTGTATTAAGGGGATCAATGAAAGAGACATCACAATATACTTGGTGAATGTAGGGAACAAGGCAGAGGAAGTATTCAAAAACAATGAGTGTATCTCTGAGTTACTAGAAGCATGGAGGGTCCTTTCTCTTAAAATCAAGACCGAGAAGAGAACACAGTTTGGAGATAAAGATAATGTAATTGGGCAGGATCCATTTTAGGCACCTTTGGGACATCTGGGTGGCAGTGTACAACAGGGAGGTGGCTGCATGCAATTCTGACTGTAGAGAAAGTTGGAATTGGGAATACAGATATGAACTTTCCTCAATTTGCTTGATATGCTTTCATTTTGAGGCTGGAATAAGGGAACACATAGGTAATAAATAGGAGAAATGATTATTTTCTATGTGGAAACACTATCCAAAATGGAATTGACTGGTAAGAAACTGGCCAAAAAGTTTCAACCTCCCATTATTCATTACAAAGATCACAGATTTTGGAAGCCTTATTTTCTCATGTAAGGCAAGTTGGTGAAGGTCACACTTCTGGTCTGCTTTTTTTGTGTGTGAATATTACTTAGTTCTCTCCAGAGTTAGCTGACATTCAGCAGCTGACTCATACCTGTACAGTCATTCTAGTTATTAAAACAGTGAAATCTTCCTCTATTGGATATTTGATCCTTTCTGCCCCATATCCCATAAGTGCCTTTTCATTATCACCCTGGCAACCCTAACCCTTCTCTTAGAACCACTCTTTCCTCGATACCAGCCTCTTCTTCCTCTACATCCCCCCAGACTTTCTGAAGATCTGGCAAGTGGAGTGTTAACACCTGATGAGGTAAGGCCCTCCAGGACCCTGTTGTAGCTCTGGGGTGGTGGGGTCTATGCATAACTCAGTCATCCCCAGATGCTTGTCCATAAAACTTTTGAATCCACAAAAAGCGTGGTTCAGGCTTCTCTTCCCTTCTTTGAATAAGAAATTACGCATTTGTCCATCTGAACATGAAATTTCTTCATACATAGAGCACTACTCAGTCTTGACAGGTCATTAATACATTAAACCAGAGCTGCAAAACCTAGGGATTTTGGAGAATAAGGGGTTCACTGGGCATATTGTGGAGAGAATTCATCTCAGAGAGGATAGATACATGCAAGCCCTGTTTGTTTCAATATTTGCATTTAAAAGTGCTGAAGGCAACTTAATGACAGATCAGATGACAATGCAATCCCACTTGTGAATTTAAATCTGATTTTTTTTAATATAGTTTTTACCAAGGAAAGCACTGAGGGAGGCTCTGTGCCACTGCTGTTGCTGGTGTTATTTAACCCATCTATTCTTTCTAATAAAAAAGCCAAAGAAATAAAAAACCATTGATCTTTATTTATTGACTTCCTTGTGAGTATAGTTAAAGTTGACACAGATCAATCACAATAAAGTTAAATGGGTGATATAGTGTAACATGACCTGGGATTGTAAGTGGAGTTTTAATTACAAGAACATTGACATTTTCCTGTATGCAGATTGGGTAGGGACAGGAATTTTCTGACTACTCAGGGACACTGGTAGTGGGGAATGACAGAATTCCTGCCATCTCCACACATCCTTCAGCAAAGTTTCCAGCCACCTTTGAAGAGCAGGAAAAAGCAAGAGGAAAAGGAAGTCACATAGCCATTTCCCAAATTTCTCATTAAATCTGTGTTTTTCACCCTGTTCCTCTTTGGAGAGCCTGAAAATAATATCCAACATTGTTTAGAAGGAGGGAAGTGAGATACGTCAGAGATGGTGAAGCAGCCTGGAGAAAGCAGAGTATCAGCCTTGAGCTCTATTGCATGCATCTACCCAATGTGCCACATCCGTAGAGTCATTTTCCTCTGCTTTCTACTCCCATTGCTTTCCTATGTTTCTAACCCATCAAGAAAAGAATCTCCTTTGGATAAAGCGAATGCTACCAATGGAAGAGTTCTCGTCTCTTCTTTTGGAATCGACTGAGGACCAGCCTGTTCAGATAGCAAAGTCATCTGGCTAATAACAGTTATTTCTGTCTCTTATGCAAATGAAGATGGTATTAGTGACTCCTATTAGCAAGAAGTATGCTGTGCTTTATCTTTCCAACAATGGGAATGTCTTTGCCCTGAGTCATCTAAACATTCTCACTCAGTCCCCCTTGTAGTCAATATCAGATCTCAGCTGAAATGAAGCAATTGGTGGAGAGCAATAGCTATGGATCAACTAAGGAGTCTTTGTGGGGACTGAAGCGTGAATAACTGCCTCATTAGGCCAGTGTTCTGAAATGGACTCACCAAGCACCTTGATCTTCTTATGGATGCCTGTTTCAGTGACTGCAGTCCCTGTGGCTACTAATATTAGTTGTGTGTCCAAGTAGATTGGAATTGAAGTATTTATAGCCTTATAGGGGAGAATTATAAGTCTTTTGTGGCTGGTGCATAAAGTACTGCCATGTATATCTTTTATATTGGATTTTAATCCTAAAGATCCCAGGTTTTAAAGTCAATAACATTAACAGAGCTTAAGGAAAGCTTATGGTCCTGCTTATATTGTATTCATATGAGATTTAAAAGCATAAAAAATGCCAACAGGTACATGAAAAGATGCTCAACATCATTAATCATCAGAGAAATACAAATCAAAACCACAATGAGATAGCACCTCACACCTATTAGAATGGCTATTATCAAAAAGACAAGAAAAACAAGTGTTGGAGAGGCTGTAGAGAACAGGGAAGCTGGTTCACTGTTGGTGGGATGTAAATTGGTGTAACCATTTTTGAAAACAGTATGGAGGTTCTTCAAAAAATTAAGGATATAACTACCATATGATCCAGAAATATCCCTTCTGGATATTTATCCGAAGGAAACAAAAACACTGACTTGAAAAGATATTTGCACCCCCATGTTCATTACAGCATTATTTACAGTAGCCAAGATATGGAAACAGCCTAAGTGTTCATCAATGGATGAATGGATAAGGAATATTATTCAGCCATAAAAAGAATGAAATCTTGCCATTTGCCACAACATGGATGGGCCTCAAGGGCATTATGCTAAGTGAAATATCAGACAGAGAAAGACAGATACCATATGATCTCTCTTATATGTAGAATCTCAAAAAAAAAAAACAAACAAGCACATGCAGTATTCTCTGCAGGGATACATTCCAAGACCCCAGTGGATGCCTGAAACCACGAGTAGTACCAAACTCTATATATACTATGTTTTCTCCTATACATACATACCTATGATAAAGTTTAATTTATAAATTAGGCACGGTAAGAGATTAACAACAATAACTAATAATAAAATAGAACAGTTATTACAATATACTGTAATAAAAGTTACTGTACATCTTAGCAACCTCAGCATGATTTTTTTAATTTCCTTATTAAGTTGAGAACTTTCACCTTTTCATTTAATGGAAGCATTTTATGGCTTCTTTTTGGCATATCTGAATTGCCAGCATCACAACTCTTGCACTTTGGGGACATTATTTAAGTAAAATAAAGGTTATTTGAACATAAACACTGTGATACTCCAACAGTCAATCTGATCATGGAGCTGGCTCCTAAATGACTAATGGGCAGGTAGGATGTACAGTGTAAAACTCTGAACAAAAGGGATGATTCACCTTCTGGGCAGGATGGAGCTGGATGGTGTGAAATTTCATCACGTTACTAAGAATGGCACACGATTTAAGATTTACGAGTTGTTTATTTCTGGAATTTTTCACTTAATATTTTCAGACCGTAGTTGACCGTGGGTAAGTGAAACTTTGGAAAGTGAAACCTCGGATAAGGGTGGACTACTGTATAGAGGACAAACTGGTGGTTGCAAGAGGTGGGGGGTTGGGAGTGAGAGAAATGGGTGAACTGTTTTTGTTTTGTTTTGTTTTTTAATTTAAATAAATTGAATAAAAATAAAAATAAATAAAGCCATAAAACATTTTTGCTAGTGCTTAAAAACATGTTTCTATCTTTTGAACGGGCTTTTCCCCATCCCATCCCATCCACAAAAACCAGAGTTGACAGAAACCGTCTGTGCTCATATGAAAGGTGAAAGAAATGAGGCTGCTTCTGAGGGAATAAATGTTTCTTTGATTTCCTTTTCTTTTTCAATTAGTCACTATTAATTTTAAACTTTCCTGGCATTTTCCAGGCAGTAAGAAGAGGGAAGGGAGGAGCCTCCCTTAAAATTCTGTTCCTTTTTAAATGGTTGTCCATTTTGAAATGCAGCCTGCCTTCATACAAAGAAATCACCACCATCTTTTGCATCCAAGGACAATTGACAGTTGGTCAAAATGCAGGAAATAAGGGTCACAGCAATTTCCATAAGGGGCAGAGTTAATGGGATTCTGGACACTCTTAATGCTGCATGAAAATACTAAGTTTTGTAGAAAAATCAGTTTAAAGTGCACACCTATATTACCAGGAAAAGAGAGCCCCAATCACTTTGGGAAGCCTAGAAATCTAGGATGGCTAACTCATTTTTGGTGGATGATGGCTTCAAGCTTGTCATTGTCATCCACTTAAAAGGTTTATTGTGAAGCTCACAGTATTTCTCCTGGGTAAGGAGTGAGAGTGAGGAGAATGTTTGGAAGAAGAAAATGATTTCTTAGGAAATACCATGTTGTAAATAAATTATTTTGGAAAGGCTATTTAATTTATTTATTTTGATGAAAAGCAACTCTAGTTTCAATGCTTGGAAATATTTGGGGATTCCTACTTCGTGTACAAATAGAAGGACTTCATGGAACTCTTTTGCTTGTTGGTTTGTTATTTTTCTTTAGATTCCTTTTATTGATTGAGTATACATAAGCCAGTATTTGCTGTGTGTTCATCAAATGTTGATGAATAGTGTATTAATTAGGATTAGGTTCAGCTGCTAGTAGCAGAAAAAAATAGCAGTGGCTTAGGGGAAATAAATACATGCGTATTTCTCTCTGACATGATATTCTAGAGGAATGAAGTCCGGGGCTGCATGGCAGCTCTGTTTCACCCTTGGTCCTTCCAATTCCATACTCCACCACCCCTAGACTAGAGTCCTCAACCTCACGCTCTCCAGTAGCATTGTCAGTGCAGGCTGCAAGATAGAGGACGGGTGAAAAAGAGAACAAAGGAGAGACACTTGTCTCTCTCTTTGTTTGCCACCCATTACTGCTGAGAGACTATGAAATGTAATCTTAATTCTGAGGATTCCTGACTGAATATTCTGGGAAAATGGGAGAACAGATACTGGGGTACAACTAACATTCTTTATCACAATCCATTTCCCTGATTGAGACACACAAACACAGCTGAGAGGTGTAGGGAAGTCCCACCCCTTATTTCTTCAAGGGATACTTTGGAAAACATGGTAAAACTGCCAAATATACATGGAATTATCTCCATGAAATGTGAAATAGGTAACTATTCTATTTGTTCTATGATAGTGTAAAATTGCTAAATATCATCAAGAGGGAAAATACGAAGCCAAAGAAAGTTGTAAGCTCTTTGGTGTAATTCAACCAATGAGTTTTATTGTACTAAATTGATTTTCTTCACCCTTCACCTAAATGTGTTTGTTTATATCAGGTTTTGCCAGAATTATGTAGCTCTGGGCACAAATGTTGTACTCTCTTTCAGTACTTTCATATTTGGGCCATGGTAATTTGTGGTTTTATTTATAGTACCTGTGATTATTTAAAATATCATCATATTTTTGTTTGTTTGCTTCTCCATTGTAATCTCTCAGTGCCTGTGTCTCTTCCTGTCTTTATCCACACCTTTTGACCCGGTCTCTTCCACAACTAATTCAGAAATCCTTGTTCCATTTTGGATAAATTAGAGAAAGGTCATCAGTGGTATCCTATGGTCAGGAGAAACAGCCAAAACAGCAGCAGGATGGTCAGAACCATGGACAGCAACACATGCGCCTCATCCCCTCCCTAATCGCACCTTCCCACAAGAGCTTTGTTTATGTCTATAAATGATGCGCTAACTCCGAGGCAACAGATATTCAAGCAAGAGAGTCTGCATGGGGAGATAACCGGGGAAAGAGTCAGGAGTAGCCTGCATAGGTTTGTACCCACTCCCCCCCACCCACACTTCACCAACCAAGAGTAGTTTTTCTACTGAACTCTCTCAACTCTTAATTAATTTCTAACATCTACCTCTATTACTATGAAAAGTATAGACCATGGAAATTACAATAAACTTAGGATGGTGTCTCATAATTTGTCCAGACTAAATTCTTCAACATCTTAATGGTTTTAGCTTTGTTTTCAATTCAAGTGATTGAACGAGGCATAATTCAAATAATTCGACATACTGCCAGGATTAATTAAGAAGAATGCCTAGACTTCTGAGTCACTGGGTCCTGTTTGTTGTTTGCTCACCTAAAATGCAACTCGTCCTAATGATTCTGACTCATTCCTTCTTCTTCACACTCATTCTTTATGTAGTGACACTAGAGTTCAAGTCCTTTATTTTGTAGATAATTAATTTAAACCCCAGAGAAACCATGTAATGAGTTCAAGGTAACATGGAAGACTACTGGCAGATTTGGGCATGAATTCCTTATTTTCTGACCCCAGATCCCCACCACCACTCTGATCTACTCTTAACACATCACATCTTTGGAATATAAACATGAATCAGATATAAAGTGACTATAAAATGCATAGTTTATGGTCATCCTGAAAAATATCTAGCTCAACTACCTCTCAGACAGACTTCTCAAACATATCATAGCTTTAATTCTATTGCTTTTTACCCTTCCATTTTGTACATATTCCTGTGAAAGTAGAACTCTTGAGTATCCCATGCTGTCTATTCTGAAGGAGCAACCTACTCCGTCTGCTTGGGCTTAGCAGCTGGATACTGAAGAAGCATGAGCCAAATGCATCCATGGGACTGGGAGCTCTCATTCAGGTGTCCTAGGCCAGAGCCCAGTTTGTAAGAGCCCTCTCCCTGGGCTCTCTTGTTGGATGCTTGCCTTGGCTAATGGTGATGTGTAGCAACCTGTGACTGCGTGTGCTCACCTCTGCTCTAAAACTGACCTAATAGAGACCTCTTGTAAATTTTCCAATTTGGAAAGTTCCCAAATGGAGAACTGACAGGACTCTGGAGTAGGCATTATTTCAGAAATAAAATTCAAGAGCATTTAAAACATAGCACAGTCACTTCATTCTATTTTTTCAATTCAATGCAGTGCCCTGGGTGTATGGTTTGTTTTCTTATTTGATCCTCGTTTTTGTTGTTTTTCTCTCTCACTGAGGGCCATATCTCACCACATACACCAGACTTCATAAGAATGCTGAGTTGTCATGCAGGAGTTTTACCTCACACTGGGGAGATATTAGTTGATAAGATCCACCTTGTTCAGATTTATTGCTTTAGCATATTTCATGCTAAAAATATTTTTTCTACCATCTGCTAAGATTAGCACTCTAGTGGTATAATAAATTTACTCACCCTGTTTCTATGATGTAGTTTGGAACCAACTTTGTACTTTATTCGGCCTAATTGAAAATAGGATAAGATAAATGATACACTTTGAATTTCTCTCCCAGACATACCATTGTTCATTACTTCAACAGAAGATGAGCACATCTGATTGTAATTTTAGTGGTTCAGTAAAACAAAAGTTCCCATGGCAAAAATACAGCATTAGCCATTGTCGTCATCCAGTGGAGTCTTGTAAAAAATATTCAGTGTTGTTTTGCCCTCAAATGAAATATTGTTTTTCATTTAAATACAAAACTGGTGGCCATCTTTCCAAAACATGCTATGAAAAGAAATATATTTCAGTGGAAATATGGGACTTGGTATTCATTTACATCTGAGGCTCAAACTTAAGGCCAAATTTAGAATTTGATATATTCTTGGCTTCATAGGACATTTGGATTTCCTTCTCTTATTCAGTTTTCTGCTTGGGCTCGAGTTGTTTTGACCATTTTGAAAGAGAAGGAAGAATATGTAAGGTGTTTATTATATGTTAGATTGCTATGGACTTTTACCCTGTGTAGTTTCCTCCGAGTTTGATCCTGATTTTGACCACGAGACTTGCTTCGGTCAAGGGGGCATTAGTAAATGTGATGCAAGCAGAGGCTTTAAACGTGCTTGCAGATTGGGACTTGGAATGCAGTTGCCATGAAAACAAGCAGTGGCTGGCCTGCTGGAGACATGTGGCCCGGCTGATAGCACCAAACTCTGGACATGTAAATGAGGCCATCTTAGGTCATCCAGCCCTTGTTGAGCCACTAGATGACTGATAGTTGTGTGAATGACCCCTGGTAAGACTAGCAGAAGAACTGTCTAGCTGAATTCAGTCTAAATTGTTGACCCACAGAATCATTAGGAAATAAAATTGTTTTTACTTTTTATTTTGACTTAAAATTTTTAAAAAAATTTTAAATTGTAGTAAAACACATAAAATTGTTAATTTTAGTCCACAACTTTCTGAGGTAGTTTATTATGCAGTAATAGATAACTGACAGAATACATAAAACCCTCCTCTACCACCAATAAGCACAGAACTTTGTGATAGGATCGAGAATGATGGATAGACTAAGGCCTAGATTAAGTTGAAGTTATGGCTGGATGGAAGTTGCTAAGCAAACTGTGAGAAATGTACTAGAAGATCAGGATAAGAAAAAAATGGGAACCGTATCATTTATTATTGTTTATAAGCAGTATCTACCTCAGTTTTGTCATATGTAAAATGGGCATAGTAAGGGTGCCTATCTGATGAGGACTAAATAATCCACATAAAGCATGCAGAACAGGGCTTGGTACAGAGTAAGCATATCATAAGTATAAACTGTTATCATCCTGTGTACATAAAATGTTAATATGTGATTGGCCAAGTTGAAGAAAAGTCTCCCTGCAACTATGATAGTAACGATTCATGAAGTCAAGACACAATACACAGGGGTGATTAGACTTTGTGATTCTACATTAGTTCACAAGTGACGGGCATGTCATGGCCCAGCTATAGAGAGCTGTCTGCAGATTGGCCCCTGGGCCCTTCCCAAACGTCTCTATAGGAAAGTTGGTTTTAAATGAAGTTAACACAGCAGCTCGCATGAGGTTTTCAAAAGAAACCATTTACTGCCAAATTACCAATTTGACCCATTCTTATACCCTCAAACATCAGAAAAGAAAAGAAAAAGAGCCTATAATGTAACAGAAATACCTTTATGCAGTCCTATTTTCCATGCCTGACCATTTCCCCAACGTAGAAAGGACTATCAAATGGTTAATATGATGTTATATAAAATTCTTGAAAATATATCAAATCTAAGTATTTAAAATTTTTCCTTTTAACGTTGACAGTCTGGTGACGAGGAGATGGCAGGAGTGTGTGTTTAAGCACGAGTCTCTGAGCGTAGGCATATGCAGTGTGCGAAGGAAGCTTCCTCCACATTTCACTAGGAATGTTGACCTACCTTCCTTCCTTCCCTCCTTCCTTCCTTCCTTCCCTCCTTCCTTCCTTTCTTCCCTCCTTCCTTCCTTCCTTCTCTCCCTCCTTCCTTCCTTCCCTCCCTCCTTCTTTCCCTCCTTCCTTCCTTCCCTCCCTCCTTCCTTCCTTCCCTCCCTCCTTCCTTCCTTCCCTCCCTCCTTCCTTCCTTCCCTCCCTCCTTCCTTCCTTCCCTCCCTCCTTCCTTCCTTCCCTCCCTCCTTCCTTCCCTCCCTCCTTCCTTCCTTCCCTCCCTCCTTCCTTCCCTCCCTCCCTCCTTTCCTTCCTTCCCTCCCTCCTTCCTTCCTTCCCTCCCTCCTTCCTTCCTTCCCTCCCTCCTTCCTTCCTTCCCTCCTCCTTCCTTCCCTCCCTCCTTCCTTCCTTCCCTCCTCCTTCCTTCCTTCCCTCCCTCCTTCCTTCTTTCCCTCCCTCCTTCCTCCTTCCCTCCCTCCCTCCTTCCTTCCCTCCCTCCCTCCTTCCTTCCTTCCTTCCCTCCTTCCTTCCTTCCCTCCCTCCTTCCTTCCTTCCTTCCCTCCTTCCTTCCTTCCCTCCCTCCTTCCTCCTTCCCTCCCTCCCTCCTTCCTTCCTCCCTCCCTCCTTCCTTCCTTCCCTCCTTCCTTCACTCCCTCCTTCCTTCCTTCCCTTCTTCCCTCCTTCCTTCCTTCCCTCCTTCCTTCCTACCTTCCTTCCTTCCCTCCCTCCTTCCTTCCTTCCCTCCTTCCTTCCTTCCTTCCCTCCTTCCTTCCTTCCCTCCTTCCTTCCTTCCCTCCCTCCTTCCTACCTTCCTTCCTTCCTTCCTTCTTTCCTCCCCGCCTCCCTCCCTCCCTGCTTTCCTTCCTTCCTTCCTTCCTTCCTTCCTTCCTTCCTTCCTTCCTTCCTTCCTTCCTTCCCTCCCTCCTTCCCTTCCTTCCTTCCTTCCATTTGCAGGTATGCATGACTGGGAGAGAAGAGGAGTATATGTTTATTAGAATGTGATCATCTGCTGTACTGTTTCTGACTTTCTCAGTCATTAAAAAGTGAAAGCAACATCTTTAACCTTTCTATACTTCTTCTTCACTATGTCTACAATTTGGAAAACCTTCATAGGAGTGAGGTAGAAGACTAAAAGCTATTATTTGTAAAGCAGTATATCATGGTGGTCAAGAGACTAGTCTTGGAGTCTGGAAAAGCTGGGTTCAAATCCACACATCGTGCTTTGTAGGAGTCTGACATTGGGCAGACTAATTAGTCTCTTTAAGGCTCAGCACCCCACTTACTAAACAAGATTAATAATTCCCACTTCTAAGAGGGGTTGGGATTATTAGATGATTTTGTATATGTAACATGAATGATATATAAATAGTGCTCAATAAATGATGAGGATGCTGATTATCATTTCATTTAACAGAACATGTTGGGCTATGTCATGAAAATTTATGCCACCACCCACTCTGTCCACCCAGCCTACACTAATTATGACTAACTGGTGTAACACAGCTGATCAGGGATAGGGTTGAAGGCATGTCCACACGTCAGCACAGACCTTACTGATTGCTAAGCTCAAACTTGTGGCCACAGTTGCTATCACTCTAACATCCTGGTCTCACCCACCAACAGGCCACATCTACACTTTCAAACTGTAGCTGATTTAAAATGAAGGGCAGCAGTGACATTTAGAATCATCATGACATGTTATAGAGAAGACCCTAGAGATGATTAGTCCAAACTGCTCATTTTTCAAACCCATGCTGTCCGATATGGTAGCCACGAGCCACATGTGGCTATTGAGCATTTGGAATGTGGCTAATCTGAATTGAAATGTGCCATAAGTGTAAAATATACACCATATTTTGAAGACTTAGTACAAAAGTAAACGTAAAATATTGCATGAATAATTATGTATTGATTACATGTTGGAATGATTATATTTTAGATATATTAAATAAGATTAGGGCCCAGCCCGGTGGTGTAGTGGTTAAGTTCGCATGCTCCGCCTCGGAGGCGCAGGGTTCGCAGGTTCGGATCCCCGGCGTGGACCTACGCACCGCTTATCAAGCCGTGCTATGGCAGGCGTCCCACATATAAAGTAGAGGAAGGTGGGCACGGATGTTAGCCCAGGAAAAAGAGGAGGATTGGCAACAGATGTTAGCTTAGGGCTAATCTTCCTCACCAAAAAATAAATAAAATAGATAAATAATATTAAAATTAATTGGCCTTTTTAAAACTTTCTTTTTAATGTGGCTACTAGAACATTTAAAATTACATATGGGCTCACATTTGTGGCTCACATTATGTTTTTATTGGGCAGCACTGTTTCACACAAAGCAAGTTAGGCACAGAGATGTGAAGTGACCTGCCCAAGATAGCTCAGCTTTCATTGACAGAGCACAGATGTGATCCCAGATTGCCTGGCTTACAGTGATTTCTGTCTCAACATGCAACCTCCTTTTGCTAAGGATTTTTTTTCAGACTGTAGAATTGGGTCTCTGATTGTGTCTGGGTCCCTGAAAACTGGGGTTTCTTTGAAAAACACTGCCAGCATCTCCCGTGTGACTGGCTGTGCTTTTTCTGTTGTTGTTATTGCACTGCCTGGGAGACTCTGCTGCTGTTATCCATTTCTTGCGTCGGTTACAGAAATTGGTATTGTATCTAAAACAATTGCTGTTATTAACAGGTTAAGCTGCTGGGATGTTAAAATAAAGGCTGCCCAGCTTTAGTGCATTTTGTTGTAATCATCTCCCAGATGCCTTGTCGGAAATCAATTCAAGTTCAAAACTGGCTGGAATTGGGAGGTCAAGGCTTTGGCAGACTAAATATTTTATCTTCTGCTCATGTCTGGAGCTTTTAAAGATGTGGACTGGGGGCTCTTTTTTTCATACCCCATCTGGACAAAGATGATTGGCTTTGCCATTTTGCCCAGGTTAGGACAAGGTTAAAATCAATTATAATCAATTATTAAGAGTCTTCTGTGGCCACATTGCTTAAAAGGGGATTTTAAAAGTTTCTCAGTTCTGAAACATGCATATCTTAGTTGCTACTAGTGATGTTGTTATTCTAGAATGTCAAATATAGATGTTATCAGCATCAGGAGTAAATACACAGAATTTCTACTTTCTATTTCCTGGATACTTATGTCTCAGGACAACGAGAAAAATCTAAAAAGGCTGAGATAATCATTATTCCTGCCCCAAGTTGAAAAATCTTGTTCCCTTTTTATATGTGTTAGACAACTAGAGCTGTTTATAATTTGGTCACATTGTCAAACTATTTCCTAGGAATTTATTGAGAGGCTTTCTGTAGTTCTTATGTGACTATTTGCAGTGTAAATGCACATGTAAATGCTTAATCTAATGTAGATTGAAAAAATCATAGATTTCTAATTCCATAGTAATTTTGAGACAAGCTAGATCCAGCCCTATGTTTTACGAAAAGGAAACTGAGGCTCAGAGAATTTAAATGACTTCCCCAATTCTTACAGCTACCCAAAGGGAGAATTGTATCTCCCAGTTCCTAAATGCATGTGTGGCCCCGAAACATTGAAATGAATCTTTTCCTTTTATACAGTATTTTCATACGATAATAATTTTCTTCATGATGATTTGAGAAGAAAACCTATTCATACAAAATGAATATCATTCTGAACCTTGGACCAAGACGTGAACTCAATAAACAGAATATAGTTTTAAAGTGTTCTTAAAAGGTCACTTAGCTTTATCCTTCATCTCATTTTCCATGAATGGAAAGCCCTTGTATTTTCAGGTTTCACCTAGACCCAGTAGCTGAGGGTTCAAAATGCTGCCAGAAAAATATTCCATTTTATTCAAAGTCTATTTAGAAGAAGAAATCTAGAAAATACAGTAGAATTTCTCCCAAGACAAATCCAATACCAGCTTTTGAATGGAGAGCATGGTATAGGATGAACCCATCATTAGCAATTACTACCATATATTTTCATAGCAAGCTCTTTATCCTTGTACTATACTTTAAAAAAGAAAAAGAAAAATTTCAATAGTCCTAATTTGAGAAAAGGAAACCCATGGAATTTGTGGACGGCATACCTTTGAATTTTTTTGTGTGTGTGTGTGTGAGGAAGATTGGCCCTGAGCTAACATCTGGTCAGTCTTCCTCAATTTTGTATGTGGGATGCCGCCACAGCATGGCTCGATGAGCAGCGTGTAGCTCTGTGCTTTGGATCTGAACCCACAAACCCCAGGCTGCCGAAGTGGGGAGTCTGAACTTAACCACTATGCCACAGGGCTGGCCCTCATACCTTTGAATTTTAATATTTGCTTATCTTTACATTAGCAAAATGAAGACCCCATAGTGATACTTACTTTCCCCAAGCTCATGTTGGCAGTAGAACCAAGGTATGATATATGTAAATATTTTACAAAATTAAAATTATAGGGCCGCAGGCAGGGTGATTGTGTAGAAATCAAGGAAGCACAATGTAGTATTGGTAAGATCTGAGGTCAGGGCAGACAGACCTGGTTTTGTGCCTGGTTCCACCGTTACTAGCTGTTTGGCCATGGACATGTTAACTGCCCTTCTTTAACTTCAAATTTGCATATGGAAAATGGGGGTACTAATTATTGCAAACCTCAGGGAGTTGTTTGAAGATTAAATGAGAAAACGTCTGTAAAGCACGTATCAAAAAGCTTGGTGTAGGGCAAGCTCCAATAAATCTTAACTATAATAATGAAAACAATAATAATTACTATCATTCATAATGGTAGCAGCAACAGCAGCAGCCACAGTGATAACATGTATGTTTCCAATTTCTAACATTGTATTATTTTATTTTGGATCTATATGTCCATATGTGGGAGAGAATTGCTTCAATGTCTGTTCAGATCAAAAGCTCTGGATGAATTTTTCACCTTGGTTTATTTCACAGCAACCTAATTCATATGGCTGAACTCTTCAACCATTTCTCTATGTTGAAAGACCACATCGTTCATTTGGATCATTCGGTTTGATTCTAAGAACAGTTTTTTCACCGCATACGTGGGGACAACCTGATTCTGATATTCCAAGGGCTAATTAATTGGTAGAACTTTTTACTCTTTCTTTCTACCTTCAATCTAAGTTTGTAGCACATTGTCTTAAAATAAGCTTTCAAAACCTTTGAAACCCTGTGGGCAGAATAATGCAGTACTTACAGAATATGTAAGGGTTTTGGAGTAAGATAGACGGGGAAGTTTTGTCACTTATTCACTGCATCTTAGGCAAGTCAGTTCACCTGTCTGAGCCTCCGATTTCTTACATATAAGATGGAGAGAATAATACTTACTTTCTAATATCATTCTGACTGTTAAAATTAATATAATGCAAGTAAGTAAACCTCTTAGCACAATGCCTGATGCATGGTAAGTGATTCTTAGGTGGCAACTACTATTTTTATTTTTATTTTGTGTATTCATACAATTCATAAACTATGGTATTTATTTCAGGACAGTGAATAAACATTTACATTTTATCCACTCATAGTGTCAGTCCACAAATATTGATTGATTGATAACTTATATGTGCCGGAAACTATGCTAGACCTGCAGGGGGAAATGGTGAGCAAGACAGACAGCCTTAAAGAATGAAGAGGGGGGCATTGGGGGTGGTGAGAGAGAACAAGTGATTTCAGTAAATTACATTATAGTTTCACTGCCCATTAATTCTCATTGGGCTAGGTAGCTGATTTGGCTTGTCTCACTGTAGCTATCAACCCAGAAGACCGAGCTGTGGAATCTGTGGATTCCATCTACACGTGCTTTGCTTTGAAGTTGTGCAGCCCTTTGCCCTGTGTTTACATAGCTCCTCCATCCAGACATCTCAAGCACTTAAAATTGTCTCAGGAACCTAGTGTGTAACTTCCTAGCTGAGAAGAGAAACTGAAAATGTACTCTACCTGCTAGAGTGTTGATATAGCAATAGATGAAGCTCAAGAAAACTACTCTCTGTTTTCAAAGGTACTCTGTGATGTCCTTTCCTTTATTTTTCCTTGCCTGGATATAGTTTCCTCTTCATTGGTTCTGCATCTGATAAGATGAACATTGAACATTTGCAATATGTTTGTTGTCTGCTGCCAGTTACAAGCTACGGATCACCAGCAGGGCCTGCCATCCCTGTATTCAGCACCAGCCTTCCACCATTCTATTTGGATCCACTGGCTGAGGACCAAGCATGAACACATAGGAAGAAGTAATGGAGAATAAATAACCCTGTTTAGTTTTCTTGGAGCAGAAAGTGTTTTGAAGGAACGGGTAGCACTCCAGAAGACCTGTATTTCCTTTGCCTTTGTAAAGGAACACCCTATGTTTTAAGTAATGATTTATGTGGTCTGCGCCATATCCAAAGAGTAAACGCAGAGATGAAACCTTCAATTTATTCTGTACAGTGAAAGTAGAAACCTGGAGACAACATCTGCTTCTCATTTAAATGCATTTTTTCTAATTATTTAGATGTATAGAGGCATCAAGCCAGGTTTCAATCAACGACAAAGGTCTTGTGTTATCTAAACAAAACCTCATTCCTAAAGCCACTGGTCATAACACTTAAAATGGCTTAAAGACCTCAACCTTATGGCTTTTAATACAAAGTAGTTGTATAGCTTGGGTCATGAGCAATACTGTTTTTGTTTTTGTTTTTTAAATCAAGTTTGAAAGTGTGGTGAAATATTGGTAAAACTATATTTCCTGATATCTAAAAACACCAGGTAATTTAACCCTAGTTCTGAGTCACCTACCTTTTGAAGAATAAACCTTGGAATCGTGACTTCTGTCTCTTGTTTTTAATGGAGAAGAATAAAGACCCTTTGGTGTCTTTGGATGATTTGATTATATAGATTAGTTATTAGAAGCACATGCAAGAATGCAGTGCCTCAAATATTAACTGATATAATTTTGATGCCCCATGACTCCCAAAATAGAAGGGTCTATAATAAAGTAACTTTGTTTTTTCGGAAACTCTGTAGCTATTCACAGTTATATACAGGTGAATAGATACACTGTAATTTAGGAGAGAAAGGAATTAGAAACTTTGAGGAAGAGGGCCCTTAGAACCAACAAGTTCTCTCAACAGCGGATGTGGATGTGGGAGCCCAGCTAGTGTGGTAGATCTGTAGCTTCTGGAGGGATCTGCGCTGCATGGATGATTCCATAGCCAAGATGAAGATAGAAGCAAAGCAGGGCCTAAATGAAGAAGGAGAGGGCTGGCCTTGATTGCTTTCGAAATGGTGTTTGCAAAAAAGTGAAGCTACCCCTAATTCCCTTAACCCCTTCCTTCCATGAGCACAAGGCTTCTAGGTGCTCCTTTGCACGGCTCTGACCACAGACTGACTTTTACGAGAAGTTAATTGCTTGTCTCCTAATGACTCTCGGAACCAAATTCTGGCTGAATAGGACTAGAGGCTGAAAAGATGTTGATTTGGGGGAAATTGTACTTTATATTGCTTGTCAGATAATTTTCAGTATGTTCTGTAAATGTAAATCGAAAAGTTTTTAAAAAAACTTCTCTATCTCTCTCTGGCTTGCCCACCATCCCTATTTCAGTCCTGTTTTACTAGCTCTCCAACCTACTGCACTCATGAACCCCCCGATATATGATAATTGAATTTAGGAGCAAGAGTTTACATTTTTATATTTCTATGTGATTTATAACCTGCCTAATTTCAAAAAGGATTTGAGGTAGCAAGAGTAAATGGCACTGGGAGTTACACTGATATTTTTACTCTGCATTTGGCCCGTATTCTTTTAGTCTGCATACATTTCCATAACTCTGAGCAAGGATCATATTTGGATGACCTTTTATCTGGGGTGGAATTCACAGAATTGCAGGAGGTAGAAAATGAATTCCTCGGTATTTACAAAATCACCGGAGGCACATCTGAGTGAATTAAATATTCTGCCCAGTCTTGGTAATGGTTCTACTAATTATGTTGTTTTGTACTTAAGACATGTTTCCTGTTTGGAGAAGTAGGGAAGGAATGGGCTGAGAAGGTTTAATTGCTTGGATTGCTGTGTGACTTTGGGTAAATCACTGACCACTCTGAGCTCTAGATTCTATAGCTGTCAAACAGGGATAATAAACCAACAGTATCTTTCTTATAGGGTCATTGCGAGGATCAAATGAGATAATGTACACACAAGAGCTTAGTAAGCAGTAAGTCACTATGTATTATGTAGTCAGTGTGGGTGAATGCTTTATTTACTTCAATCTCAGCTTCATACGGTGAGAGAGACCAGGCCCTAGCTCTCTGGGATGCTCTATGAAAAGTGCCTCATTGTGTTTGGGCTTTATTTATTGAATGCATTTGAATGAGCGATCGTTCTAAGAGCAGAGAGTCATTCAATTTGATTTCACAATGGGGTGATGGGTGAGGCTGGAAACTACATTCTCAAATGCATTATCCAGAACACAGGAAACAAAACCACTTTTTAAAAGTGAGTCATCTTTAATATCTCATAGCAGTTTTGAGATACTTCATTCATTCATTTTTATAGCAAACTCTTAATTGAGAATGTCATAAACTGCTTTGCAGAGAGAGGCAGTCACGACCTGGAAAGTGGAGTAATTTACAAATAGGCTTTTGTCTGGCGGGAGGTTTGAGCTTATTCACGATTTGCCTTTAGGTTATCTTAGCAACACATGCTCCCTTTTCCCCACCCCATTGGCAGTATGTATTTTGGGTACCCAATAGATGCTGAACATGAAAAACAGTTTTCCATATGTTGCTTTCTCCTGGTCTGCATTACAGAGTCTTTCTGACTCTTCTGTTCTCAAAAACAAACACTGATCACTTTCATCATTCTTCAAGATGCTTCATCTTCTTACCTCATCTGTCTGCTGTCTATCCAACTTTCTTTCTACATGGGCCATTCAAATGTTTTGTGAATGAATGATCTTGGGCCCACTTCCAGCCCTTCTCCGTGAAACCAGCCTTGATCCAACTCCAGAGTAAATTCTCTCTTCTCTTGATTTCTTTACAACTTACGGTATCCATAATTTAGCACTTTAAAAAACAGTCTTTTCCCCATAATTTTAAAAAATATTGTTCCTCCTCCTCCTCACCCCAACTATATTGCAAGTTATGTGAAGAGTGCAGACTTCTAAGTCAGATGAACTTGGATGAAACCCCAAGTTTTGCCATTTTCTAGTTGTGACACCTGGGGATGATGATAATAATTACTTCATAGTAGTTGGTAAAAGAGACAGCTTATATGAAGCATAAAGCACATAATATCAGCTCATTAAATTCTTGTTCACAGATTAATTCTTTGATTTTTCTCTAGACAAAGCTTTCTCTTTAAGGAGAAAAGGAAGAGAAAGAACTCTCTCTTTTTTTCTTTTTTTCCTGAGGAAGATTCTCTGTGAGCTAACATCCTTTGCCAATCTTTCTCTTTCTTTTTTTCCTTTTTTTTTGCTTGAGGAAGATTCACCCTGAGCTAACATCTGTGCCAGTCTTCCTCTATTTTGTATGAGGTCACCGCCACAGCATGGCCACCGCCAAGTGGTGTAGGTCCACGCTCAGAAACCAAGCAGAGCTCGCAGAATGTAACCACTAGACCACGGGGCCGGCCCTGTGAAATACTTTTCTAAGCCATGGATTCATACTGTACTCCTCCCTCCTTCCCACATAGACATATGCATCTTAAAAATTAAGCCTGGGCAGTGGGGAAGAAAGTATCTACGGAAAGAACCCAGCGGATTATAGCTTTCTAGGTTGCCTTTAACAGGCTAAACACCTAGGATACTGTTTGTGCAAGGAAGAAGCCTCGTCCCACATTTCATCCTGTGGCTACTGTGATTATGTGAATGTATTTTTTACACAGTCACTATGCCTCACTTAACATCGTTTGAGCCCCTTTGTTTTTGTTTTATTGGATGTGGATCCACCATTTCAACTCATAATTTCTGGTTTTCCCTGTTTTATTTTTCTACATGCAACCCATTTGATAAAGCAATTGGTTCAAAACAGTATTTTGCTAGCCTAACTGTATCAACAGTTCACTGCCAAAGATTCCTGACTAATTTATCTTTTTAAAGGACAGAGTATTCATATAGTTTTCTAACTAGGATAAAGCAGCTTAAAGAAAAGAGAAAAGACAAAACGACTTATTGATAATACCCAAAGCTCAAAAATTGTCTCTCTCTTACCACTTACAATAACAAATAGCCCACAGATTATTATTGACTTTGGTAGTTTCATAGAATTTTCAAGTTGAGAAATACTATCTAGTCACCTGTTCCTCAAATTGTGGTCCGTGGTCCAGCAACATCATGGTCCGTGGGCCAGCAGCATCAGCATAACATGAGAGCTTGTTAGGAATGCAAAATCTTGGGCCCTCTCCAGACCAACCAAGGCAGAATCTGTACTTTAACAGAATCATCAGGTCATTTGTAAGCCCCTTAAAGTTTTGAAGTGCCACTCTAATTCGCCTCCACCTCCACCCTCCTTTTAAGAGATGAGGAAATTCAAACTCAGAGTCAGTGCGGAGCTAAGACTAAAATCTCAGTCCCCTGACTCCAAGTTCAATGCTCTCTTCTATATCCAGGGCTGCCTCAGTAACTCTCTAACTCTCAGGGTGTAAGTAAGTGGCTGTTGGCCGGTTGCTGCCTACAGATCTGGCCTTGTCTTGCCTTACTTTGCTGGTTGATGTTTGGTGGTCTAGAAAAGTAGACTTCAAGATTAGAGAATGACTTTCTCTTTCACCCCCATTCCTCTTGTGTGGGAAGCCATTTAGCTTATTATCCTATATTGCATGATGCCTCGCAAATAAGAATGAACCCTTGATGAGGCCAGAACACTTTGTATTGTCATTGACATTTGTCAGCGTCTATGATAGGAATTTTACCATCTGACATTCTTTCCTCAAGTCACAGCTCATGATTGTGTAGTACATCTCCACTCATACAAGGAGGATCGAAAAGGCTGAGCCAAACCCTGTTAACAAAACAGTCCCCTGAAGGGCTATAATATTGTTCAGTGGTAATATCATCCCTATGCATTTTATCTTGTACATGAAATCTGGGCCAATTATCATTTTCTCATACAGTGCATTTTAGACCATTGTGTTTTTGTGTCCCTGCCTAGTTCATTAAGCAGGGTTTTACAGCTCCTCCAGTAACAGGATTGCTATTGACACTTTCATTAGACCCATAATTCAAAATGCTTGTCTGCCTTCCAAATGGAAGCCTCTCAGTCCAGAACCACAATCTGGCCACCGACCGTATGTTGGCTTTTAGAACTGTCATAAACTCATCATCACATTCAAGTTCTTGAAGGGTCAAAATCTGCTTTCTTGGTGATCTGTCTCCATCCAACAAACAGTCAACGTGTTCTCCAAGAATAGTCAGCCAAGCTTTCTCTGTCGCTCTCTGAAAACTCCTCCAGACAGTTCTCAGTATAGTGCTACTATAACACAAATAATCATCGTCTGTATTTAAATATTAATTCCTGGCTCCATTCATTCATTCATTCATTCTGTTATTTCACCATTTAAGATCAACATACCCAATAATATGGCAGATGCTGTATAATGATTTAAAGATGAATAAGATGGTCTCTGCCTTGGAGTATCTTATAGTCTAATAGATGTGTATATAAATCATTATACAATTAAGTGGAATGTGAAAAATTTCACCACTAGGTTGCCAGCAAATGGAATGGCTATAATTATAGATAGCTGTGCTCTAACTAATGGCTGTTATCAACATTGTTTTCTCACCAATGGTTCAAATGGAAGTAGCTTCAACTGGCCTAAGTAAAACTGCATATAAGTATGAAATATATCACAGAATGTAACTTAGGAACAGATGAAGTGGAGTCCCAGAAATGATTCCAATGGGAAATAGAGAGATGGTGAGGCTTCTCTACAGGCTGTCATTGCTCTAGTGATCATGAAAAATAGACTTTGGTTTTTAATACTGTTTTGGTTTTCTCTCTGACAAGGTTCAAGAAAAGGTTCAAAGCAAATATCTGATTTAATTTACAATAAAGCTTTTTAGGGCTGCCTACTAGACAACAAAAATTTCTGCTTTTAATTTTTCAGGAAGTAACTATCTTGGACCTTTGTGAAAAAGCAGGAAATCTGAGCAGACCTATGTAGTTTCAGTGTGCAATTGAGGTTTTCAATCTTTACAAATTGCTTTTAGCTATTTAATTGAATGTACAATTGTAGACCATATATTTCAATGTAGTTAATTGTGTTTGATTTAAAAGGCTGCTGATTGAGTGCTTTGCTTTTGCTTTCTGGCCAATCAAATCACAGAGAAAAAGATTTCTTTTGGGGTAGTTTTTACCTTCCAGATATCTTTGCCTTTAAGAAGAAAAGGAAGAGAGGAAGACATGGAGAAGACAAAAGTATAGTCTTGTACCATTTCTTCAAGGCCTTCCTTGGTTCTTAGCCTTACATGAGCACACACATTAGATTACCTACCTCATTTGGTTTCTTCCAACCAATCCCACAGATGGATTCCTAGAACAGAAAGGTCCTCTGCTGGAATGGACTCAGACCATTAAGCAGAAGAAAGGTGCGAAGGTGGACTCTATTGCTGATTGGGGTAGTGTGGCTTCATTTTTCAGGAATACTGCTGTGGTGTTGGAAAATTACTTCAGCATTTTTTCCAGCGCATTTCATTTTACTGCATGTGCCTTCGTAAACATGTCCAATCACATGATGGAGGTCAACAACAATGTAGGGTTTAGAAATCGTTGCTTGGAAATCACACTCACTTAAATACCTGAATCTGTCCATCAGCTGTGCCGTAGCTTATTCCAAGCCTGTGCAGAAGAGTGATTTGCAATCTCCTTGCTTTTCATTTCAAGTAGCATCACTCACTTTAAGCCAGATATTCAGGCCTCTTCAGAAGCCTCCAGGGTGAAGGACAAGTAGGAAGAAGCTTATCGAATCTTTCACAACTGTGGCTGGCTACATCTACTGCATCAAACTCGTTGCTTCTTTCTCTATTTTATTTTAAAATCACACATTCTTCTTTTTGTGTGACAAATAATGTGGACTTTGCCACAAAATTTTACGATCCCAATGGCTCTTTTTGGTTCTATACATTTAATTGATCACACTCCCAGTTGAATGCTGGGCCAGAATGACTGGGGTTGGAGGAGAGGACATAATGTTTATTTTTGCAAGTCCTTTCACTTTGAGTTATCTTCTCTCATCTTTTATAAGCTCAGGTTGCATAACTAAATTCTGTTTTTTTCTTTTTCACTTGCAGAGACTTACCAATTTGGGCTTCTTCCAGGGCTGAAAACCAATTACAAATATGAAACAGATTTCACTACTGGACTTGAACTCCACATAAAAAACAACAAGATGTTCAAAATAATTGAAAAAGCTCCTCAGCAAAGAGTAGATGCAATGTAAATGGCAGGATATCAAGAGGTAAGAAGTAAATTTCTAGTGAAAACATGTTTGCTGTGTGGTGAGGTATACAGAAAATATGCTTCCCAGCTAAAAGTAGTACTCTTTCTCAGCTAAGGGTCAAGGCAGGAGGGATCATTTCTAATGAAAAAAACCTACTGGATGATCCAGTCTCTTTTTTCTCTGGGCCTGTGCATCTAGCTATTAATTATAGAAATATTGCAGAATGCTAGATTCTTTCTAAAGACATCATTTTGGGGGAAGGGTATTCTTAGTAAAGGAAACATTCTCCACAAAAAACACTCCTGGGGACATTTGCTAATTTCTTGTGCTTCAGAGATTGTGGAGTGCCATCCTGAAAACCTACCTCCAGGATGACAAGGGATCAAGTCAGGGGCAAAGGGCAATAAAGTTCTCAAACCCTGTTTATCTTGATATTGAGGGAAAAAAAAGAAAGAAAGTGGGGTGGGGTCCCCAGAATATACAAAGATCATCTGGGCTAGGCATCTGTCATTTTAGCTTTTCCCAGTGTGAAAAAGTAGGGGAATAATATACTTATATGAATGAAGTGGTCTCAATCTTTTCTCTTTTCTGGCCTATTAAATAGTTTAGTGGTTTCATCTATTCTGTCTTGTCAGGAAGCATCTATGAGTTGCCAGATTCCTTTCTTGGGCTTTTTTTTGAAACAGAATCTGAAAAATAGGAAAGAATAGAAGGAAAAAAAATCACGGTGACCTATTCTCGTGAGGAAAGGGATGAGCTTGGAACACAGCTAGGAAAGGCATTCATTTCCCTGGAGGAAAAGGGCAGATGTGGATGGGCATGGTACCTGAGACATGAACGTGAGAGATCGTACTGAACAAAGATGTAACATGAGGATTTGAGGAGGTGGTGGGAGGTGGTGAGAGGGATGGTAGAGATTGAACAGTGAGTGTGTGAACTCCCAGAATGAGCTATTCAAGGGGGGCAGGATATCAGAAAATGAGAGAAGATGAGAGGTGTTAATAGTAATTGCTATGGGCTGTGTTCTTGGATCTCCGTTTCTTCAATGAATGAGTAAAGGGTGGAATCCCCTAATTTTAAATGCAATATCACTTTGGGTCTGAACACCTGGGTGCAGCCTTTGATAAAGTTTCACTCATAAAGCAAATGTTCCACTGGGCACCTTGGCAATGGGATTCCTTTTAAAATAAATCATAGCGTCTTCTCAATGACCAAGCCTCAGCTCGACCACTGGATTTCTAGCTCTCTTCATATGGCCTAGTTTGTAAAGAGCAGATTTGAGAAGCAAGTGTCCTAAGCTTTAGCCCTGGAGGAAAGGCTAACTAATTGCATGACCCCAAGTCATTCATCTAAGGTAATAATGTGCACTAGTTACAAACATGGGACTGTGGAGTCATACAGATTTTGCACAAGTTACTTAATCTTCATTAAGCATTACTATTTTTCATATCTATAACACTGGGGCATTAGAAGAATCTCCCTCATGGAGCTTTTTAATGAGATAATGTATGTGAAACTTCACAGGGATGATTTCAATAAATGTTAGCCACCGTTGTTATAGTTGCTATCGTTATTGTTGTTGTTGTTGGTGGTGTTATTAATCCCTGGCCTTCAGTTTCTTCATCTTTAACATGGGAGAATAAGATAAAATTTTCACTATTCTCCCTTCCAGTTCTAAAAATAATTTCTAAAATTCCTGAGTTTAGGCATACCAACCACAAGAAACAGGCAATGGTCAATGAGGCAACTCTTTTCATCCTAAATCTCTTAGAAATATTTGGGTGCTTTTAAAATGCCAGCTCCTGGAGAGGACCCAAGATTTTATTTAGCATGTGCTTCACCAACTTCAGTATCTTTTTTTAACATGTGTACTACTTGTACACTTATTAAGAAAAAAGAATTGGCATTCTTTTCTTTCCATCTATAACTAAACTCTACTTGAACTATTCATGGCTTGCCCTATTTGTCTGGAGACACTAGTTAGTAGTTATGCCTTTTCCTAAAAACCTAGAGAGTCTAAACAGTGTGTTTTCCTTGTTCTTCTTTTCTCCCTCTCCTCTTCTTCCTCTTTCTTTTAAAGATATTAAAACCCTAGTTCTTCTGTGATATGAAACAGACCATCTCTTTCAAAGACTTTTGAGCTATTTCTTCTTTTTCCATGATTTGCTCGGTAGCATCTTGCCCACAGAAATGTAATATGGATAGAGTTGTTGATTGGCCCTAGAATATGTTGCAGTCCCTAAATACATGAAATTAAAAAAAGAAAAAAGAAATCAACATTGTTCTGAAAGGAAGGTAGTTAAAATTCAGAAAGAGAGATTCTTTAATTAACTTAATAAAATTACTAATGGAAGCATTTTAACTGCTAAATTTAATTTACTTGTCAAGATATCAGGCTACAAAGAGGAGGGAAGAGTAGGAACTCTGCTTTCCATTATGATGTACTCTATTATAGAATAAATTTGCTTAAAATGAAATATATCACCAAAAGCCATCAATGACATCTTAATTTAGAACAGCCAGTTGAAAAGTAATTAGACTATGAAGCAATCAGTTCTAGTAAATCAGTGTTTCCCTTTACATAAACATACTTTTTTTTTTTTTGCTATTTATTTACAGGAAAGACTTTCAGGTAGTAGGCAGGCAAAGATGCTGATTCTTTTGGCTGTCGGTGTTTTTACTTTACATTACCAAGCTGTCAAAACAAAATGTTTTATGATGGGATTAAAAAATGTATAAGCATCTGATTTGATTTAGTGTTTATATTTATATGTTGAACTGAGGAGAGTTTGCTTATCATAGGGGTTTAAAAGATTTACATTTGCCTGCTTCTTACTTCCAAAATGCTTTCCAGATCCACAAGCAGCCCTGTCACCTTACTTCAAGGAATGAGGCTCAGTCAAAAATCAAGCAAAAACCTTCCTTCTCCATGCAGAGTCCCTCCTAAGTTATATAAATAAAGGAGGAGAATGTGTTGCTAATGAGACGTGGATGGGGATGGAGGTGGGAGTGGTTAAAATTATCCTTTTGTTCAGCGTCTGACAATTCACCTAGGAGGAACTTCTCGAAATGTAACTGACCTTCCTAGAAGTGTGTTTCTTTGTTTATTATTATGAAAAGCTAATATGGGTGATGAGTGAAACAGAAAATAATTTATAGTTCATCTGATTTTGAAAAGTTAACGTGATTTAGCTAAGAGGTATCAAAAATTTGAGTATCAAACTATGTTAGGAAGCACTTTCGCATATATATCTTTTCTCATCACCTTAGTATGCCTCTGAAGAAGACATTTTCATCTTCAGTTTACAGATATAGAAATGGAGGCCCAGAGAGGTTAAGTGACTTGTGGAGATCGCAGAGGTAGTTAATGGCAAGGCTCGGGCTAGAACGAGAGCTTCCGGTCTCCTGCTCCTTTTTCCATAACATCTGCTTCTGATGATGGAATCCCATCTGTTATATATGGAGGGGAAGAGGTGTGAGAAGAATAACTAGAGGAGATATCAATCATTCAGCAAAATATTTATGAAGGACTTCATTCAGATATTAGGGGAGTCACCATTGTCACCAGCCCTGAAAAATCAGAGGGGATGATGATTACGCCAAAGAGAACATTAGCTCAGAAGATAGACACTACCTTGCCATACCATGCTTGTGTGAGTGTGCATTATTCTGTAGTGGGAGGGAATGGCATGAGAGAGGAAAGTAAAGGACAGTTTTATAATGAGCAAAATAAGCTACACCTTCTCATGAAGGGAGAAATGTGCGGAAGCCGCAGAAACACAGTTATAGGATCTGCCGGCATGCAAATCACTTAGCAGCATGCAAATGACCTCACCCTAATAGAGTAAATCATTTCCATTCTCTCCACTGCCTATTTAGAAATGTGATCATTGATAACAACACTACAAGGTGCCATTCCTAGTTGAAAAACACATTGGGAGGAAATCTAATATGGATGATGCAACGGGAGTAAGTATTAAGATTCATAATTGGAGATAGTGTGAGGTAGCCTACAACAACATAATTAAAGTGCAAACACTTCCCTTGCAGTGTGGCAATGAGAGAGCTGGGCAGAGTACGGGGGCTGCAGGGCCCTTCTGCCTCTAGAATTCTAGTAAAATACAGTCTGTCATCCCCAATGGCTGCTCAAGATCCATGTATAACAGGACAATTGCCCTGGGAGTGGAGAAGGCAGGAACTATATAAATATAGACAGAACAACGTAAAGTTAGCACAGAAAAGATAAGGAGCGCCAAAGTGGGAAATGAGCTATTGCTAGGAAAAGAGGTTAGATGGAGTAAGGAGGTCTTTTATATATGTATCAAGGAAAAAAAGTTATCTTTGAGAGAAAAAATACCAGTGAATAAATGAGAAGAGGAGGGCGTGAAATTAACGATGGCTGAGATATTGACCTCCTGTTTTAAGTCAGTTTTTAAGAGAAAAATGAGAAGAAAATTTGGACAGCTGGAAGGCAATAATGACTTTTAAAAATAGGTATCGACAAAGAAGATGAGGGGAAATTTAGAAAAAAATTAAACGTTGTGGTATATACAGATGGTATGTTTCAGATAACGTGCTTCCCAGGGAATTAGTTTCCCTGCCTACTAAGTAGACAGATATGGAAGAAGAACAATACAAACTAGAAAGATGTCAGAAATTCCTCAAAACAAATGTGTTTCGTATAACAGTAGAATAATGATTGGAGCAGGTTGGGGGAGCAAACACAGGATAGCCTCTCTCAGTGTTGTGTAAATTCTAGACGTAGTTGATTATGCCTATGTGGCAATTGCAATTTTTAGAAAATTGGGGAAAACTTTACTTTTATTCAACGAGAAAGGAAATAAACTCAATACCCCTTATAACTAATGTGTATTGTGGATACTTTAAAAGTACAAGAAAGACTGTCATTATCCCATGGTAGAAAATTGGAAAAATGATGCAATCCCTCAAATATTATGTATTAAAATATTGATTAAAATATGTACCTAAAATTGGAAAATTCAGAGTACAATGAAAAAAATCATCTGAAAATTTTAGATCTTAATAAAATTTTCAGGTTAAATCGTCAAAATCCAACTAATGAGTGGAAAGCTACTAGATACTTGGGAATAATCATTTAGGGAAGTTTTTGTTGACATTAGGCAATGTGTTTGTGGGGGATAAAGATACAACTGTAGGTGTTGGGATTTTATATGAAGAATGACTTATTGGGAGTGAATTCTTAAGGGCAGATAGTGTCTCGGAATATTTGCCCCTGAACAGTTTCCTGAGCCTTCCTACCTGATGGGCTGTGTTAATTGAGATTGTAGTCAGTAGCTTCTTCTTGGTTTCTCTCATTTTCAATGTCTTCTTTTCTCCTCACATGTTGCCCTTCAATAACTAAAATCTTCGGGGATATGTGATATAGCATTCCATTGACCACTGCATCCACACTCTGTAGGAACCCTGCAGTACCTACCCTCAAGCCGCTTACAATCGGAAGTCAAATGTGTGCTTCATTGCCATGTCAGTGCTGTAGTGGGTGAAGAGTAGGGGAATCTGAAGTCATATGGAAAGACCTGTGGCAGATGAAACTTGACCTCCTCTCTGAAGAATATGTGGAATTCCAGAGTTTGCAGCAGTTAGACCAAAGGTCTAGAGACAGAGAAGTGCATCTGTACGAGGCGCAAGGAAATAGATCTTTTCTGGTGGAGCAAATTCTTACAAGGCAGCAGATACAGCTGTGATGTGGTATGGCTCTTTGTGATCTGAAAATCTGGACAGAAATCACAGCTCTGACTTTTGGGAAAGTCATTTTCTCTCTCTAATGGCCATAGTCTCCGTCTGTAAAATGGGGTTCATTACTAACCCACAAGGCTGTCCTGCAAGATGCCGACCAGTAGTGGAGTCGTGTGGTTGAAGCGGCTGTCTGATCAGCTTCCTGCTTTTCCCTCATCCATCTGCTTTGCTTTCACTGGAATTCTGTTCCTCAACAGTTACTTTTGTGCCTAGGGGCATTTGACTTCCTAGCATATTGCAATTAAGCCATTTTCTTTTACTAATTTATTGTTTAATATTCCTTCCAAGATTTTTAAAGCAGTTTAAATGTTTTGTGCTAACTTTTGATATTTTATAGCAATCATCCCCAAGTAGAGTGGGAGGGAGATAACCTGCTTTCTAGTTGGATTGTGACTGTGCTGGTAAGTCAGAGAATTTATGCTGAGAAAAGGGGAGGTTCCATTCCATCTAAGGAATGATGGAGACTCTGTTTCTGATGACTAGAATAGCAGCAGATTGTGAGTGGAGGTAGGTGAACACAGCTGATTCTTTTATATAAATGAGACCCCAAATCCAATCAAGGATGCCAGCCCTCCTTGCGGAAAGTGGTTTGTGAGCACTATTGAAGAGGGGAAGAAGGGGTGGGGAGAAAAAAAGGAAGGAAGAAAGGAAATGAAAGAAAAGAGGGAGGAAGGCAGCAAATGACAAAGGAAAAAAAGAAAAACACACAGGAAGATACGTATTTTTTTCAGAACCCATTTTGAAGTGATGTTGTATCACTTGGGCATAATTGCCTGCAGGGAAAAGAGACCTTCAGTTCACTTTTCTTTCTGCTCTTCTCTATATTCCTCTATTTAAAACAAACTTGCCCTTCTTTATTGCAAGAATATGTGAAAATTGTTGGTCCTTTTTTTTTGTTTGTTTTCATTGGGAGTTTTAGTAGATCATTATACATGGAAAATTCTCTTTGGAGTCCTTGGTTTCTTAGTTTCTATACTCTAGAATTCAGTCCCAAACTCCCAGGAAATCAAAGTAGGATAAAGTATCAATGTGAATATAGACAGAACTGAAAACTACCTGACTAAAAGCTGAGATATTAATAAGTAACAGATAATGGTAAAAAGTGTCTTCCTCTTAATTGGAGTCAATGCTATTAAAAATAAATACTTTCACTTCTAGATATTATATAGTATTCGAAAAAGATTATTTTAATATTTTAAGACAATTTAACCAAACTTATGGCTCAAAGGATGTGAAAAAATTGTGTATGGTTCAGTAAACAATAAATATGAGAATACTACATATTAAAACTTATGAAAGTCAGCCAAAGCTATACTCAGAGGTGAAGTAATAGCCTTAAATGTTTCATTTTCTTGGGGAAATAAAGAAAGTATAACTAAAAATTAATTAAAAGTAAACCTCTGGAAATTAAACAAATTTTAAAACAAACATAAAACCATGAGGAAGTAATAAAGATGAAAACAACAATAAAAGAATCAGAAACCTAAAAATAGTAAAAATGACTAATCAATCTCTAGGTGTTAGGAAAAACTATTTTATTTAATTTATATAATAATATAATATTTATATTTATCATATAAATTATATTTATATATTATAATATAATATGATATTTATATATAACAATAAATAATTTATTAATTTATTTTGTAAATTAATTTATTAGTTGATAAAACTTGTCAGTTTTAATAAAGGAGGATCCACAAACAAAATTAGAAATGGGAGCCTGAATTTTAGAATAGATTCAAGGACAATAAAAATTATAAGAGTGTTGTGCAAAGTTGTATTCTAACAATTTTAAACAACTCAGTGAAATGAAAATATTTTGGAGAAATATAAATTACCAAACTTGCTTAAGAATAATTAGAAAGAAATAATTAAAGCAATAACCAAAGATGAAACTCAGTAACTAACTAAATAAGATTTTTAAAAAAATGATGAAAGTATTAAAAGTGTTAGCTCTAAAATAATTCCTGGAACCTTCAAAAGCCAATTAATTTTAAATTGTTCCTAAATATTGAAAAGTACTGAAAACTACCTAATTTTATGATGCTAGCATTACTCTGATACTAAAAATAGAGAAAGAGAGTAATATAATGCAATAAAAAAATCTACAGACTTCCTCCACTTATAAATATAGATACAAAATATGAAATAAAATGATTCATAGTATGAATAGTCATCTCATCATGGTGGGTCAGCTCATTGTGCATTTGAGAAGGAGGTGAAGAGGTCATTGCATTTTTTATTCTGTATCAGAAGGTGACTCACTCCTAGAAAAGTGGCAGGCAGGTGGAATAGCTTCATCAATTCTGTGACAGAATAGAAGATCACAGAAACGATTAGACAGAGTGTGTTTTCAGGAAATGGCTTGATTCTGGATATATTTGCTTGAATATAGGGACTGAGGTTAAAGTCATGAATAGTCAAGCTTTATTTTTTTATTGCTTGCACTATTTTTAAAACCAGCATTTGCTTCACAGAATAATTATAAATCAGACGTCTGTATTAAATTTCTAATATAGATAGTCCATGTGCTAGGCCCTGCACATGGTTTAAAGAGGTGAAGTTAATTGTTAGTTACCATAAACCTCATGCACAGTGGGTGCCTCCATTATATTTGTTGGTGATCTGGCTCATTCTTCTCTTTCCACCCTATGTCATACCCATTTCAAAGCTCTCTCTCTCAATCTCTCCTTTTTCTCTCCTCTCTACCCCCTCTCCATCTCTCTCATTCCCTATATTTTGGGAGGAGTTTGGTGAGCAGAGCCTTTGTCAAGAGAAACCTGAATGGCACCCTCTTAGAGAGGAAAAAGCTACCTTTAAATCCCATTCTTAATTTATGGGTAAGAGCTACTACTGTACCTGTGTGAAGTCCCCACGGGAGTTTCACTAAGTGTGTCTCTGCCAATACCAATGACCGAAAGAGACCTTCCATTAACTTCTGAATTAGCCAAATGGGACAGAGCTTAATCTAATATGTGTTATTTCATTTTCTAGGTTACTTGTTTTAAAGGAAATAAAGTATACTCATAGGCTGTCTAAAACCGTCCTGGGAGATGTGCATGGAAGGACTCCATCTAAACAGTATTGGCTTCTGAGAAAGCTGGGTGCATGCCTGAGGGCCCAATTTAGCTTGGTGGATGCCTTTCTCACAGTAGGCAAAGCAAACCCCTAACTCCAAAGAGCTTTGAGAGAAATTGCACATTAGTGAAAATGATGAGTGCGTATGCTGGAGTTTTAAGATGCTGTGGATAAAGAGACTTGTTTCCCTACTGATATCTCATCCGATGCCTACTTGAATTCTGCTTCGCGGTGGCATTCCTCACAGTGATCATGATCTCTTCTCTGTGTGGTATGACCAGTGCTATGGGCAGTCTAGCCATCATCAGAAGCAGGTTGGAAACTAATGGACTGGAGCCAAAGGCTTCTGAGGAGGCAGCGTGATGCAGTGGAAAGAGAACCAAACTCGCTGCCTGGAGACTGAGTTTCTTTCTCAGCTCAGGCATTAATTAGCTGGCTCACCTTGGACAGAACTCCCTCTGTGCCTCAGTATCTTTATCTATCACATGGGGATAATAATATTTGCTCTGCATATTTCCCAGGATTATTATATTCATTAAATGAGATAATGAATATGAAAGTGTTTGCAAACTATAAAGCACTATACAAATGTAAATTATTTTGAGCGTGATACAGCATATGGAATAGTCTAACAGGTTACTGAGATCTTCGTAGGTATCTTGGCAATGTCTTCTTGACTCTCTAGGATTTTCATGAAAGCAAAATTTGCTAAACAAAGCTAGATTCAGGCAGCTCTCTCTCTTTTTATAGCCATCCTTCCCAACTGCCAGCCCTATTCATGGGACTTAGGAATGTGCCAAGGTTAGAAGACTCAGATATGGGGTGTGAGCCACAACTTCTAAATCAGTTCTGGAAGGATGCCAGACCATCAGTTTAGAAAAGTGATTTGAGTGTCTTCCTGAGGACAAAGAATTACTTAGAGAGTATATCTTTCAATGTGTTATTGAAACTTGGAAAAAAGAGTTTTAAAACGTGAGAACACTAGTATTAAAGGCACTCTAAACCAATTACAGCGTATTTACTTGGATTTCAATGGGGGGGATACCCTTTTCATTATTTGCAAACTTCAAGAACGTTAGAAACACTTCGCTGAAGACAATGTAATATCCAAATCTAAAGTAGGCTGTTGTTTGTCCATTTAATCCACTTTCTTGCTTTTATCTTTTTCATGAAGGCAGAAGAGCACTTACAGGTTTTTAGAATACACAATGTACCCTGAGTAGGCTGTGTACTTTTGGGTAGTTAGCACCCTTTGTCCCCTGAGAAAACAGACTATATTGTACTTACCCTACCCTGGGGTTCCGTGGAAATGCTACATCGGAAAGAAGTCATAATAGGCACAAGTTTAGACCCCAGAGCCCTTAGCACAGAAAGGCATAGTCATTTCCAAGTGTTTAAGGACCATTCTGCATACTTCAGGGAGAGCTTTATTAAGGCCATGGATGAAGGATGGGGATGAAAATCATAGAAGCCTGAGGGAAACTTATGTTCAGAGGTGCCCAGTATTTCAAAGATCTGTTGTCCACAAAGCATTGACTACCTTCAGCTAATGCAAGAACTTTCAGCGTATTAGTGCCCTTTAACCAGAGGATGGTCATTGAACAGAGAGAGAATATCCAGTTTTTCCTGGCAGCTTCACTGTGTGGATTTGAAATGAGTTTGGAGATCTTACAGTGCGTTGGTGTGTCCCTGGCTGTCCATATACCCATTGCATTGTGGCCTTTTTCCCCGTGCCAACCACAGGGGCCTAGTCTGCACAGCCTTTTCCTTTGACTCCTATTTTTCTCCCACTTCTATGTGATGGAAGACTCTCCCACTTAGACGGGCCCTGACAATCTGTCATGCCCACACAACAGTTCATGACACTGCCCGTTTATGCCAACTTTCTGGGCCTCCTATGTCGCAGTGGTATCTGGGCCCTGCTTCAGTGTGGATGGACTCGTTGTCATCAACATTTGACTCTGAGTCTTTCAAAAGGAAGTCTTCTGGGCCCCACATTCCAGACTGGCTCCCCAGAGACCAGAATCAGACTGAGCAGCCTTCTGCCAGGAGTTCTGAGTCTCTCTTCTTTCCCGGTTCTCCTCCTCTCACTGACCACTCCATCTACATTTGATTTCTGCCTCTGCCATCACTCTGTCTGCAACTTTCAGCCAATTGCTTCACCGCCTTCCGGGGAGACATCTCCCTGCCTTCTTAGGCAGGAAGGGTAACTGCTATAACACACTGATTCCCAGCTACAATGACTTAAACACAGTAAGGCGGAGTGTGGAAGTTGGTTTCCAGTCAGTCAGGGGGTGCTGTTCCACAGAGGCATCAAAGACCTCAGCTGACAGAAGCTCTGCCATCAGCAACATGTACTTTCCAAGGTTACCAGGGATCAAGGGTTCCAGCCTATAGAAGAGGAAAGGGCACATTGGGAACCTGCACCCTCTTCTTAAAGGCCCTGGCCCAGAGTGGTACACATCACATCTTCTCAGTCTATTGACAAATATGAGTCACAAAGCCATGTGAGACGGGGGTGGCTGAGGAAGCTGTTTCCTAGCAAAAGCTCCAAAGAAGAAGAACAGGAATTTGGGTGTACAGCTGCCTCTGCCACACACAGCATCTCTGGCTAGGTTACTTAGTAGTAACTATTAAATGTAGTGTTACGAGTATGGGCTAATTTTGAATTCTCCTTTACCACCTATTAGTTTCATGATAATGAACAAGTACAGTCACGCACTGCATAATGATGAACCACATATATGATGGTGGTCACATAAGATTAGTGCCATAGCGCCTAGGTGTGTAGTAGGCTATACCATTTAGGTTTGTGTAAGTACACTCTGTGATGTTGGCACAGTGACAAAATCACCTAATGACACGTTTCTCAGAACCTATCCCGGTCATTAAGCGACACATGACCGTAACTTAATCTGCACTTCAGTGCCTTCATCTTTAGATGGAGATGATTTAGTACCTACCTGATGGGATTATTGTAAGGATGGAATGAGTTAACTCACAGAGGGCTTAGCATGGAACACGGCACCTATAACCACTCAGTACATGTTAATGGTTCTTATCTCTCAGTCAACCCTCTTTGAGTTCCTAAACCTCAAGGTTTTAGGATTATGATAGAATGGGGTATTTATTCCCTTTATGATGACTTTTAAAACTTTTTAAGAAGATGCTTCGGTACTTCATGATGGTTTTAATAATAGCAATGCCCTCTTTTTGAGGTCATAAGCAATCTAAAATTCTAAATGTAGATTTAAGGAAAGAGAAGAGAGGGAGGAGGAGGGAGGGAAGAAGGAAAGAGGAGAGAGAGAGAGAGGTACAGACAGACAGACTCCCCATTGTCCTGGCTGAATCCTTCTTGGAGCTGTGCTGCAGTGGAAACTCTTTCTACCCAGTCTTCATTCTTTCCCTCTCTCCTTCCCAAGGGCAGACCTGCACCACGGTCTGAAGTCTCTCCCTGCCTTCCCCAGCTCCCTCCCCTTCGTCCTCCACAGGCATTTCCTCTTTTAATTCTCTCACACATTTAATCCCATTTTGGCATCTGCTTCTAGGAGAAGCCAAACTAACATACTAAACAAGTATTTCACATGTATGTACTCAGCGTAAAATGAAGCTCTCCCCAGTTGTCCTTACTCCAACCACAAGAAATCCTCTCCTCAGTTTTGTGTAACTTGTGCTAACATTTCATTTAGGTGGGTAGTGGCTAGTTTTCAGTAACACTTAGTGCTACCTTCTTCAGAGTACAGCCTATAACGCCTGTGCAGAGGAGATGGAAAAACCTGTCATATTGCTGGACTTGATGGCTTTGGACCATGAAACATGTCAGCATGGGTCAGACAGTGCCTCCAGACAGGGCGACAGAGGGACGCAGCGGAGGAGCACCTGCTGGCTCCCCTGTGGCAACGTGTTTTGAGCAATGGCAAGTGATTGCCTGCCTGGTGCTATGGCAGGTGCTGGGACCACACAGACAAAGGCCCACTCCCTGTCCCCCGAGTGCCCACAGGCTGGCCCAGGATGGACAGTTAAACACGTAGTTGCAATTTCTCTTGATGGGTGCTAGGTGAGAGTAAGTTCTGGGTGCTGAGGAAGTATGGGAGAGAGCCCTTTACGAAGGAGAGAGTCAGGGACGGTGACTAGGAAGGGCAAAGGCTTAGCTGTGTTTCAGAGGTGAAGTCAGAGTTGCCCAGAGGCTGAAGGGATGGAAAAGGCTCTCCAGGTGAAAAGCAGCTGGTGTCTGGGTTTGAGGGCACGACAGAATGGGGATCGTCCCTGTGAGGCTGGTGAGGCCAGGTGGGGGCCTGGGAAGGTGGGCAGGAGCTAGCTTTAGTGCCTCATGAATGAGAACTGGAAAAACTGCTACAATATAGTGGGGTTGATGCCTCAATGAGGCCATTGTCATCAGAAGAATGGAGGTGTGCTTCATACGTCTGGAAAGTCTCTTAAAACCTCAATATCAGCAATGGCTTAATGGAAATTATAAAAAGAGGAGAAATATTAAAAATATATTTTTAGCTTTCAGTTAGTCACCTCTTGGTGACTCAGTTTGCTGCTTTCTGCAAAAAGTAGTATTTCCTTTTATTTTAAAAATATATTCATTAAGCTTCAAGGGATGAGTTATAGTACAGGGTATGTGAGCAGATGCCTAAAAACAACGTCCTGGACTTGGTTAATGATTTCATATCCAACCAATTGTTTAAAAAAACATGAATTCAATTCTGTGCTCCTTTACCAATATATATATTGAAGAGTCTTCTTTTTTCCTCCTCTCCTGCTCTTCATTTTTTTCTTCCTCATCTTGTTTTCTTCCTACTTCTTAGTCGGCCTTCCTCCCAGTCAAGCTTTGAGCACAGGGTTTCCAGCTTTGTTGCCCCCTGAGGTGTGAGAAGCTCTTTGCTCTGCCTGTGCTTCCCTCATGCTGGCTACTAAGGTGACCACATTTGACCACCACCTTCTGAACCCTTGGCTTTCAGAGGAACGTGGGCTATGTGGCAACATGACCCCAGACAACATCTCATCCTGCTGTACAGACACGCCCTTCCCGCAGTACCCCTCCCTCTCTCACTGCTCCTGAGAACAGTCTGCCCCCATCCCAGTTCTACAAACCGTCCTATAACATGTGGTTCCATCTAGCAGCTACACGTTCCTACTTAATGATATGGGGTGCATTTCTGGCTCCTTCCTCTTGTGGTTTTTTTGGGTCAGCTGATCCAGAACAACTTTTAAAAGTCCCCTGTAGGAACCTGCTGCTGTGAGAGTGCCCCAGACAGCGGGCTCAAATCCTTCAAGTTAAATCAACCTCATTAGGTAAGCCCAGAAGTAGAAAAGCTCTGTTTACCTGTCAGAAAATAGTTTTCGGTGACATGCTTTTAAAATAGCATGCACTGTATATATAAATATCGTTTCCCTTCCACTCAGCTTTCCCAGGAATGTGTGTCTTATGTAAAACGAGACACACCTGTATAGTTTCCTAAGGCTCCTGGTCCTGTTACTTCTGCTGCTGCTTCGTTCTTCCACTCCTGAAAATAAATGTGTGAAAGACTTGCCGCACATGGGGATATTTTATTTTAAGCTAATTGGAGACAAATAATTTTAATTTGGGTTATGATCCAAGTGAAGCTGTAAGTGAACTGTTATTTTAAGCCAGATCTATCTCTCTGAGAGGCCCCACCAAATTTTTTTCTGCCATTGAAGAGCGTGCTCCTTCTCACCCTGTTAGATTCTGCTAGCACAGATATTCTTTAAAAAACAGGTAGGCTTCTCCGGGCTATGTGGTTCTTCTTTGTCTGCCTGGTGCTGTTGAAGGGCAAAGGGCATTTGAAAGCATTGGTCTTCACATAATGCTACCACCTTGCTCTTAGCTTCTTCCATCACCACATGAAAGTTGCGGTTAAAAAACACACATCAAAGAGCAAGTCCCATTGAAAAGGCGAGCGCTGCCTGCTGAGCTGGCATTCAGAGCCGGGGCTTTTGTTTCAGTGGCGACTCTGACTCTCCTCCACCGAGTTTCCTGTTAACTCTGGTGTGGGTTCTGACTTGCTCTTGATGATATTGGAGTGTGTGTTTGTGGCACTTACTTTTAATCAGTGCATCTGAGTTTCTGAAGTAAGAACTTCTTTCTCCAGCAGGCTGAAACTTTTGAATGGAAACATCACGTTTGGCTAGATTTGAGCTTAGTCCAGGGAGACAGTTTTAAATCTGGGTCCCCAAACTTACCACACATTTCAGGAAGGGAGATTTTTCTCTTTTGTCCTTTTATTGATGGTTTGATAAATATGCCCATCTTTTGAGGGAGAGATGCTTCCATGAGGGAGATTTATGTGGGAACTATGGCAAGAGGCAAGTCGCTGGCTTTTTGCATCTAACGTGGTTCTTCTTGTCTTGCCGCCCTCCCCCCCATTCTGCCTGCAGGGCACAGTGTGAGGGATTAACTCTGAGCTAGCCCAGCCACTGATCTGCCGGTGGGCACCTGCTGTAAATTCAGAAGGTTGGGCTGAAGTGGGCATTGCATGACATACAGAGACTTATGAGTCTCTGAAAGCGTCGTAGATACCTCTTATCAGGTTGCCTAGCCAGCCACAGGTGATTAACCGGATGCTCACCTGCTATATCTCTGCTGATGGGCCATCATTTGCCCATCTTCATCATCCAGGATTCCAAATCACCATTTGCTTAAGTGGCAGCCAGAACCCACATTAGGTCCAGTTGGGAACGAGACAGAGCATGCCTTCCCCACACCTGCCGATTGTTCTCTTTTGCTCTCCTCCTCACTCCTTCCTCATTTACCTTCAGACTCTTCTCACTCTGCAAACAAAACAAGTTCTCAATTTTAGAGCTTCTTGGAGTCCAGTGCTGAGCTTAGCCTGTTCAGTGCTTTCCACAGTTACTCTCCAGAGAGCCTTTTCCTGGCTCTCAATCCCCACCCTGTGCGTCAAGCAGAGTGGTGCTTCCATTCTTACACGTTTTTATCCACTGCACATTTATGAAGAATTAAAGCTTGACTTAAGGAAAGAAGTCTACTGCTAGCATGTCTTTGAAATTCATCCAATCTATTCCAACACTCTCATTTTACAGATGAGAAAAATGACTTCCAGGGTGGTTATGATTCTTGGCCAAGTTAGTTTGGTGGCAGAACCAGAATTAGAACCCAGATTTCCCAAAGTCATTCTCCTGTGCATTTTTTTTTTTTATATCACCCTATACCCTTTGGCTTTTACGTTTGAAGGGAGTCAAGCTCATGTTCAATGATAGAATTTAGCAAAACCTATAAATATGCTTTAGGTATAAGCCATCAGATGGAGAATTCATGTACTTGTGTATGCAATGGCAGCTTTAAATCTTCCTGGAGACTGAGACTGCCAAGTATAAGCTGGCCTCTTGCTCCGTCTCGAAGTGGCAGCATCTCTGGTGCTTCTTCTACCTCTCTGTGGCAGGAATCACAGGGATTTGCCATGCTGGTTCAAGTCCCTGTTGTCTTCCATGAGAACTTTAAATCAGAAGTCGCTTCAGTCTGCAGTGATTATTATGCCTCATGAGAAAATTCATGGGCATGCTCCTGAATGCAGACTATGAGAGGACGTGAAGTTCTCCAGAAAACCTGAAGTCAGCTCCACTGTATCAGGTTGCACCAAGTATCCACAAAGCTTCTCTGAGATTTCCACAAAAATTTCCACCCTCTAAATCTCATTTGGATTCCTTTCCTCATCAATTCTGCACAATCCCTCACTCCCTTAGTGTTATATCCATGAAACAATTTATTTCCACTCTTGGGTAGCAGTTCTAACAAGAATGGCTCATTTCTCCCTGTGGAAGAAAAAGTATCGTTACGATGTAAACTGGATTTGCAACCTACCATGTAGAAAGACATGCTGCTTTCTTGAGAGACAGAGGTGTTCCTTAGAGATTTTTGTTGCTATTGCTAAGGTGAATTGTGTACATAATGATCTTCTGTACATTCATATAATGCTTTATTAATTTATAAAGCATTATAAAGTTAATTATTTTGTTGGATTTTCAAAACCAAACTGCCAGGTAGTTGAAGCAGGTGAAGCCAGGATGCTGAGGGTTAGAGAGGTCGAATCACTTTTCAGGATGGAAACCCATGTTTTCTGACTCTCCAATATTAAGCTTTACATTTTGGGAAGCAGTCACATGCTGGAGAACTTGGAAAGGAGAAATACTTGACAGCAGTTAAGTGAAAACTGGAGTTATTGCACTACTCTCACTGTCCAGAAGGAGGCGGTAGATTAAAGTCAGCTTTCCGCCTTCCATACAACCTTTAACCAGCACTACATCCCCCCAGTACCTTTCTCTCATCACTCAGGTGTCAGTTCCCCTCCACTTCAACTCTACCTTCCTTATCCTCCTGATATCTCACTTTATTAAATCTTCATTTTGGAGTGAAAGGATAGTACACCCCTTGAGGACTGCTACTGATGTGTAAATTTTGCCTGATTGTCTACTGTCTTCATTCATTCATTCAAAAATATTTAATCAGCTTCTACTGTGTAGTAGACACTGTGTAGCAGGGTAGAGATATAATGTTGAGCAAAACTGACACAGTTCCTGTCCTCATGGGGCTTACAGTCCTAGGAGCGAGGGCAGATGTTCTATCACTCAAGGGCTTTGCTTGCAAGCAATAGATTCTAAAATTAGTTAACTAAGTCAGAAAAGAAATTTATAATTGCTCACAGAATCAATAGGAAGTTTGTAACCAAGTTCAAGTTAGAAATGGGAAAAGTCTAAAGGAGGCTGGGCAGCAGGACACCACAGATGAGGCCCTGCTGCAGGAATAGTCTGGGTAACACGTGCCACTGCCACTGCTGTCTTGGACATTTGGTGTCATTGCAGTCCCGTTCTCAAGGCTGTCACCCTAAATAATTTCTGAACCATCCCTGTGTCTTTGCTTCACTTCCTTAAGGTTTACAATCGTGCATAGAATGTTAGATTGTCTGAGCCTACACTCTCTCTGCTAGCAGTGTGGAAAGGGGTGTCTGAGCCCTTCTCTCTGTAGTGAGAAGCAAAGCTCATCCTTTCAACAACACACCTGCTATTCTCCCTCGAGCACTATGTTCTTTTGCAATTATGAAGGGCCATGTGAATCATGATAAGAATTTAAAAATATTATACTAAGTGGCACAGGAAGCCACTGAAGTGCTTTAAGGTAGAAAGTGATTTGGGTAAGTTTACATTTGAAAAAGAAATTTCAGTGGCATCATAGAAAGTCTAGAACAGAAACTTGACAGCAATATGCTATCCACAAATTTTTTAAACTAACTTTTAATTATTTATCTTTGAATTATAATTTTTAAATTAAAATAATACATGCATATTGTATTAACTTAGGCTATGTAAATTAGGCTAGATGCTGTAAAAATCCTCAGCTCTCAGTGGCTTATTTTATTTCTTGTTCACATAAAGCCTGATGCAAGTGTTGCTGATTAACAAGTGATCTTCAATATGGTCCTTCAGGGACCAAGGCTCCTTCCATCTGGTGGAACCACCATCCCTTTCAGCCTTGGATTCTTTTGCCGAAACCTCTGTATATGGCCAGGAGTCAGGGAAGGAGAGAGGATAAAGGATCCTGCAAAAAATTTTATGAGCCAGGCCTAGAAATGTGTCTGTTACTTCCCCTCAGTTTCCATTGGCTAGGACTCAGTCACATGGTCAACCAACTGCAAAGGAGGCTGGGAAATGAACTCTATGAGTCTAGGAAGTAGAGGGAACAGGTTTTAATGAACACCTAATAGCCTAAGGCATACAAATAGCTTAAAAAGTTATAGGCACAGAAGGCTTATAACACCAACAAATCAACTCCTTTCCACCCTCCTAGCCCTTCCCAGTCCCCTGAATCAACTACCTCCAACTCTTTTTGAGAACATGTGACAGCAAGCATGATCCTACACTTAGCTCTATGCAGCACACACAATGTGAAGCAGGAGGAATTACTACGGTTCAGATTGTTAAAGTAATTCGGGTCAAGGATCCAGAGTGTAATGAGCTATGTCACCAACCACTTGGGTGGAAGCATCAAGGGATCCCTATCACTGTAGAGCAGGGTTTCTCAGTCTGGGCACTGTTCAAATTTTGAGCTAGATAATTCTTTGCTGTCAGGGGCTGTCCTGTGCATTGTAAGATGTTTAGTGGCATCCCTGGCCTCTATCCACTAGATGCCAGTAGTACTCCTCCCCCTAGTTGTAGCAATCAAAAATGTCTCCTGACACTGCACATGTGCCCTGGAGGGCAAAATCACCCCTGGCAAAGAACCGCTTCCAGAGAGGTTGAACCTGGGAGACCTGGGGAGAGGAAGGTAAATCCCCTTAGCTTGAATTGTGGAGAAAGATGAGAAGAACACTGATGTGGTGCTTTGGTGTGAAAGACTGTGATAGGTGCTTTACACCATCAACTTATTTTAAGATCAAGGAGTGGCTTTCTCCATCATTCCCTCTATCCTCCATGTCTCATCCCTGTCACATCTATAGGCCAGAAACACGACAACACTTGAATACAAGTTGGGAGTTTAAGGACGGAGGGAGCTGGGTGTCAACCTGATTTATCTGCTGTAGCCCAAACAACCTTTGTTTTTTCGTTTTTGTTTTGGGGTTTTTTCTGAAGTACAGCCCCCTGGTGGATAAAGATTGACTCTACATCTCTGATTCAGCTACCCTGTGGAGACAGAGACATTAAAGAGGCATTAAGAATGAAGACAAGTATATTGATCTCCCTCACCAATCTCCTCCAACCGATATCTCTTAATCACGGAACAAATTGGAGTTCTGGTCAACTACTTTAATGAGCATCCATTCTATTTCTCAGTTCGCATGATTGGAAGGGAAACTATCTTCCTGCCTCCCTACCTGATTCCTTTTTGTGTTTGTGATTCACTCTCATGTCGCATCTATATTTCATTTTATGTATACATGCATATATATATTTTCACATTTTTATCTGTATTTTGCTGTAGCACTGCAGGTTTATTATTGTAGATCATCTCGAGGCACCTGAATATTTTGCAAGACAATGAGCCTCTAGAATCTCGGTATCCGAGGAACTAATTTTGTGTAGCAAGAGGGGAAAAAAAAAAACAGGAAAGAAAAAGAAAACAGTAACTATACATCTGGTTTCTAGACAGTATTAGGATGGCATAACTTGTTCCTGTCTGAGTGAATTCAGTGGATTTCTATTATACAGTGCCTGCTTAAAATGTGTAGCCAAATCAGAGCTGTTCTTTAAATTAAAAACAAACCCCACAGCTTTCGCAGCACTGAGTGTGTGCCTCGTGTTTGCAACTCTCTTCAGGTGAAACCAACTCTCATCCCAAGAGGGTGGCCAGACGAGAGAGCTCTTAGTGCACAAGCATAAATTTCTTCCTCCTTCCAAATGATATTTTATAAAATTGTAAAGGAAATTGACACCCTAAAGTGCCTGGGTAATACCGTGTCATAAACTTCGTACTGTAAATTGGAGAGCTGGGGTACTGCGCTCTTGTGTTCTGAGCAGCAGGCTGCAGACCTGGAAACTGGGTCCATGTTCCCAGGTCTGTTTCTGGTTTTGTGTCACTCAGGGGAAATCAGTACTTTTGTCAGGGCCTGGACTGCCCATCTCCAAAGTGTGGATATACACTTTTTACTCCCTCCCTTTCTCCATCCCTGGCTGTACCTTGCATTACTGATATTCAGGAAATAGATGAGCAATGTTTATGAAACACTTTGAAACTCTAAGTAAAATAATCTTATGCAAGCCTAAATTGTTATCAACTGTATTGTTATCCTTATCATTACAATGTACATGTTGTTGCATATTTGCAAATTATGTACAGTAATTACCTGAGTACATACAGTAATTCAAGTGCCAGCACTAGTACTTGACATTAGTATTTAACAGCAACTTAGGGCAATAAATAATGCTGGGATGCTTTCTCTTGATAATTATTTGTTGGGGGCTGAGGATTTATTAGACGCTGTAATTAAGAGAATTTTAAGCCATATCTTTCAGGGGCTTCATAATCTCTGACATCCTCTCTCTGGCAATAGTTCTACACTATAAGAAGTACCCAGAACATTAAAGCTGCCAGAAACATTTGAGTTCATCTCCTTCAATCCTTCCATTTTGAAGATGAAGAAACCAAGGTCCAGAAAGATCAAGAGACTCTCCCAAAGCCATGTCCTTAGTTAAGGTGTCAGAACTGGAACCCAAGTCTCTGAATTTCCTGTTTAATCCTCTTTCCATTGCCCTGAACTAATTGGCAAAGGCAGGGAAAAAATGAGGTAGAAAAGCAGATTGTTTGGCTTGGTTATGAGATTCCTCAAGAGTGACAGATCCCTAGTTTCTGAGGGGTTTAGAAGCCTTCCCCAAATGTGCCCTAAATGGGTAATTGAAGTTGACAGGAAAGGTGGAGATCAAAGTGTAGCCCATGGTTAGAGATACCAATGGCATGGTTAGAAGACTATGGGATCGGTTTTCCTAGTGAGTCAAGGCACCATCTTCTAGCATGAATTCTTACTCCTCGAGTCATTCTCCTGTCCCTCTGGGAAGAAAGAGGGTGGGCTCCATTTCCTACCACGTTTAAAGCTGAGATGTAAATGAAAACTGTCAATTCCTGCACTTAGTTGATGCTTTCTATAGAAGACCAAAGTTAGCTGTTGATGACGGTGGATTATTTGGGTGAGTCCTGGTGGAGGAGTATGGCAGCCGCATCACGGCCTATGAAGCAGCGATTCCTATTAGTGTGTGGAAACATTTATGATTGACAGATATTCTGCAGGAGGTCCATGGGCTAGTCTTTCATCGTATTAATGTTTTCTTCATTATACAGGACTGTTCCTGGCATGAATTAGTAATGTGCTTATGATATTTAGTGCAACTCAAACAATCCTGGTTTGATTTTTCATTAGCAGCAGTACTTCTTCCCTTTTTTATTTGGTAGGGAATTCTTTTTTTCCAGTGGATCCTCAGAGGTCACTCTTGCTTTAGTAGGCTGAGATTTAAACAGAAAGACTAATTTTTCATAGAGAGATCTGTATTATTTCTAAGAACATGGGAGAGTTAATTATATCTCATGACACTGAAGTGCGACGTAGTAGTAAGAATACTAGACTAGAAGGCAAAGGACCACAAAACCCATACTGACTTACCTACCAAGTAGCTTTGTAATATAACAACTCACTTAACATTTCGGCGCCTCATCTTTCTCTTCTGTAAAATGACAGAGTTTGATTAGATCAATTCTAAAGCCCCCTCTAGTCATAAAATTATAAGAATCTAAGTGAATTGAAAATTGATGATACAATTTAGAAGGAAGCTTCCTGGGGTATGGAACTTCTAGAAGACATGATTGCAAGTCTTCTGAAACACATAAATTACAGCAAATGACCCAAGAGTCAGAGCCCCGAAGTATCGAAGCTTCCAAGGTGTGAGAGAAAAGCTTTATTTTTATGCTATACTCAAACCACCCTTTTCCCAAAAATCACAAGAATATTTTCAACCATAGGTGTTGTGTAATGACATAACAAAACATTGGCCATCACGGGCGCTATCAGTGTTTCTTACACCATGGTATGGAATGGTGCCATCTAAGTTCTTTCCTATGGGTTCAGGAAAAGGGAAAAGAGAGGAGAGGCTGGAGGGGAGGCAGAGAGAGAAACTGAGGCATATACTTGCTGAGGTGAGTGTTTGGTGGTGAAATATCACTTAAAAAACATCTACTTGGTGTGATTGAAATTTAATAAAGCTGATTCTCATGTGGCTAATGGGATCCATCTTATTTTTTTCATCATCTCATTCCACATACATTAAAAAAACACCCTGAGACTCAGTGGCGTAGCTCTTTGATCCGCCACGAACTTGACAATACAGAGAATTTGCCCTTCATGATCTGTGGCCGAACGGTGTAATTTTTCATCGCAACAAAGAATTCCTGTGATAGAGGGGTTCCCTTATTGCCCAGTGCAACCACCAAGGAGGTGCCATTGTGTGTGTGTCCCCAGTCCTGAGGTTTGAGGAATTAAAGCAGTTTAGGGAGGGGTTGTCGAGAAACCTCTCGTGTTTCTGCAAAGCCATCTTAATCAAGCCTGCCTCTTTTCTTTGGGTTGATTTACATAGCAGTTTGACATTTCATCATTAAGGAAGCAGGTCCCAATCTTCTATGTCTTTTTCTTGGCTTGTCTGGCAAGCAATTCTCTTTTGCAAGCTATGAAATCCTTAAGGAGGACTTCCTGGCAAGGGAAAAATCCTCAGTCATCCAACAGTCTCTCACTTTTCTATTTTAAATCTTGGCCATGCACATATGGTTGGGCATGTGTGTCTAAAAATTTCTTCCACATTGACTAACTTGAGCTATTTAATAGATTGTGCTGGCCGTGGGCCTCTCCAGCAAATCCTGTGATGCTCATCTCCCTCCCTCGGGAGGCAGGAGACCGCCTCATGCATTTGCCTTTGTGCTTTCCTGGTAATCTCCCTCTCTGGCCCTGTCAGAGCATGAAAGTTAAAACCCGCTTCTTTACTCATTTTCTTGCAATTAACATTGAATCTTCTCTCCTGCTTCCAGCAGAAAAGTGCGATCTCCAAATATCTTGGTTAATGTCCCAGCAACTGCACTTTCCCTAGGGCTTTGCAAGGGATGTTCTAACACATTTCTAAGGACAGGAGAGCTTGAGGACATTTCTACCCTGTACTCTTGAAGGCCTGATTGTGTGTGTGTGTGTGTGTGTGTGTGTGAATTTAATGTCTCAACTCTCACTTTCTTCCAAAACTTGGAATCTCTTATCTCCAACAGTCCCAAGCACAGACCTGGGTCCCATTAGGTCCTCAGAAATGATGGTTTAAGTGAATTTGAAAACAAAGCTGGGTTCTGGCAACTTTGCTCCTTCTTCCAGGTTGTGGAGAATGGGGCCAAAGGGACAGAGGAGAATGGTGGAGGCGTGCACTCAGAGCCGATCCCCAGCTGTGCCTCCTCCAGGCATGAAGCCCAAACCCCCACGGTTTTCTCAGCAATTTAGCAACCTCGAGAAGCTGGCAAAATGATATCCTGTGATCCAAAAGAATGACTACTCTGCCGGAAGGTGAATGGTTCTGTCTTCTCAGAGGAGGCTATTCCTAAGAAGACAAAGAGCAATAATAATAATAACAAGAAAATAATAATAATGGTGTGGGGGATGAGCAATAGATTAACACTGAGTGGTTTAGACGCTTGCAAAAGTTAACCACCCCACCCCACCCACCCTCAGGAATTATACGTATTGTCACATTCTGTGCTTGGACTGTTCGGCTGTATCTTAAAGCTCGATACTGCTGTAAGAGCAATGATATTATCCTCCTGCTGGGGTGGCCCCAGAAATTTCATTTTTTGTTGAATGTTAAATACATCCCCTGAAGTTTATCACAAACAGCATGAAGGAATAAAACTCCACGTGGCTGGTGTTTGGTAGACCTTCCTCCCCACCGAAATGACAAGCCCTTAAGTAAAAAAAGTCCGAAGGGTGTGTGATAGATGGGAATACTGGGCTTACCTTCTTGGAGGGGTGCCTTGGCAGCGCACATGGTTTCAAACTTTATATAAAAATAATGCTGCTGCAGTAAATGGGAAGAACATGTTGTCGTTTTTGGACTCCAGACAAAGGCAAGAGTAAACACGCATTAAAATGGGATCTCTATTTTTAACTTACCTTTCTCTTTCTAGAAATCACATCAAAATCAGATGACATGTATTACTGCGTATCTTTTAAGGATGTGGCAACCTCCCAGCGTAATTCACAAAATCATTACTTTCTCTACTGCTAGTCGGATGTATAATGTCTGAAGGCACCACCGACATTTCATTTTGATTCTAAGAGCTCAACTTTGTTAGAAATTGTCGATTCGGACGTCATAATGCATTTGATGGCTCTTGCTTTGTTGCGATCTCCAGCATGAAGACATTTAAGTGGTGTGGCCCCCTTTTCTCCTTTATCTCATTGTTTCCTCTCCCTTTTGGAAACTTTTTCTTCATTTTGCATCTCTTATTTTGCTTTTAGTTAGGGACTTTCTATACCCGGATGTGCCACTTAAGGGCATCAGCACAGGGCATCACAGAAACGGCACACACATGCTTGCTGATTGGCTTTTAAAAGTGTAAGAGCAGGGGCCAGTCCCGGTGGCCTAGTGGTTAAGTTCAGTGTGCTCTGCTTTGGTGGCCCAGGTTCGGTTCCTGGGTGCAGACCTACACCACTCTGTTAGCAGCCATGCTGTGCTGGCGGCCCACATGCTGAAAAATAGAGGAAGATTGGCACAGTTGTTAGCTCAGGGTGAACCTTCCTCAGCAAAAAACAAAACAAAACAAAAAAGTATAAGAGCAATTGCAGAAAGGACTTGGAGAGCTGCTGCCCCTGGTGTTTCTTCTGCTGCTCTTCTCTTACTCCGAGACTGAGGAAGGAACACCCAGGTAGTGAGTCTCAGGATTCCAGCACATGCTGTTTGGGGTCTGCTCCTTACGAAGCAGCAGAGAGCCGAATAGAAGAAATGAGCACTACTACAGAATCTCTGTGAGGTGTTTCAGATCCTGCCAAGTCTTAACATACTTAACATCCTTACATGGCCCTCACCGTGTACCAGGCCGTGTTGTCAGGGCTTCACGTGTTACCTCTTTACAATGCTATGAGGCAGGAACTATTATTCTCCTCTCTATTTTACCAGTTGGGAAACTGAGGCAGAGAGTGGAGATGTAACTTGACCAGATGACAGAGCAGTCAGACCCTCTCATTACCACTCATTACCACCAGAGGCCAAACTCAGAACCGCTTTGCGCTGCTGCCTTCATGTACCACACGTCATTTCATCAATGGATGAAGCTTGTAAGTTCAATGTTAAATGCTGAAGTCCTTGGACTACCAAGACCACAAGGCCATCTTTCTATCAGTAGTGCATGAGACTTCATTTTTATCTTTCCTTGTTTGCATTGATCCTCATTGCTCACTTTCCAAGACCATCTCGGGGCCAGTAGCAGTCTTTATTTTTTAACACTTGCCTGGAAGTACAAAGAAACACTCCCCAGGCATAGAAAAGTTCTGTCTGTAAAGTAAACACACCCATGTTGGGATTAAATGCATGATCTTACTTCATTATTATCACCTATTACTATATGGAGCTATCCAGCTCAGGTGATAGGAAATAACCTGAAATCAGACTCTTTGATGCTCCTGCTCACCTTATGTAAACTCAGTCATATACAGTGTACCAAGGGATGTAAAGATAGAATACAATATTGCTAATTTGGGGCTTTTATTTTATGGAAATTAAATTTTTTTCCCAAACGTTAGAGGAAGTGACTAATATTCACTCTTCTGACAAATATTTATTGATCCTAACTGTGCATATAGAACTACGCTAGATGAGGCAGGGAACATGATAATACATAAATAAGGGTCCCTTCTTTTGGTGGATCATAAACTAATGGGGAGAGATGATGGAAAATAAAGGCCCACAAAACAAAAAAAATTGAAAGTCACAGGAAAGTAAATATAATAAATTATTACACCTGGATGGCTTAGATATAAATTTCTCTGAATTTGAAAGGGAGAGAAAGAGAGAAAAGAGAACTAACACTGATTATGAAACTTCACTATTCCAGATACTTTTTAACGTTTTTTAGGTAATTATCACAACAGCCTTACAAAGCAGACATGACTATTTCCTTATTTTACAGACAAAAAATCCAACTCATCCAAAAGAATGCCTGCCTTGCCAGAGAGTGAACAGTTCTTTTCACTGTGACTGTGACAAGTCACAGTTCTTGTCTTCCCTGTGACTCTCACCATGGTTCCTCTAAGTGTTTGGTGGTAGATTTAGATTTTTGAAGCCAAATCTTAGGCTAGAGTGGTTAGGGAAGGCTTCCAGGAGGAGGCGGACTTGAGCTGATCAAATCGAGAGCATATGGGCAGGGAGAAGTCAGAGTGACCCCCGGCAGGAATCAGCATGAATAATGTGATGCACAGAAAACTCTGCATGCACATTGAGCCGGAGAAGGCTTAGTAGGAATAGATCATTTATTTAGAGAAGAAGTTGGAGATAATGTTAGAAGGAAGCATGAAGCTAATGTTAAATCGGTGAAAGGAGCCACAGCACACACACACACAAAATCACCAATCTTTCAATCATATAGCTACTTTCAATCTAGAATGTAGCACTAATAATATCAACTCTACATTAGATTTATTAAAATTTTTTTTCATATCAAGATATGTTCGTTACGTAAGGAAATCAGCTCTTCTCCTCTCTGTTGTCATTCACGGAATTGCTCTTCGGTATAACAAGCTGTGTAAACCCAATAATCGCCTTACCCTCTTACCATCCTGGTCATCACTTGCTTTACCTGAACAAGTCAACTAAAGGAATCCCTGTGGATCTAGATGTGTGAGTTGCATTCTGCCAGGGTTTCCAGGAGGACTAGCAATGGAGGGTAGCAACTGTACAATCTTCTCTCTGGGACATGCATAGCTTTCTAAAAATCCCCTTTGCCTGACTTTATAATTTAATATCCTAAAATATCAGGGTGCTTTTTTGTTCTCTCCATAAAAAATTAATGATCATGAAAGTATTATCATGTTTATTTTAAAGCAACTATTTTCTACATTTTAATTAAAAGTTGTAATTCACCCCCGTTTGACCAACTTATCTTAAATCTTCATCTTATTGGTAATGGGTATTGGGCTAGATTCAGGAGAAATACAAGTGTTATTTAATGCAAACAGTAAAATCTCGGCATTTCTAGAGATAACGGTTCTGTTCATCTCATATGCTGCGCTAACTCTGCTTTTTTAACTAGAAATATCCCCCTGCTTATGCAAGAATCCTGGGAAAGGGGCATTGTCTTATTCATTATGTATTCCACAAGAATCACAAGTGGACAAAACGTGGCATAATACGATGACTGTTGTGTTATTAAAGCACTTTAATAAGGTTACTCCCTCAGTGGAGTCAGCTTCTCAAATACCCATTTCTTTTTCAAGAGGTGAGCTGCCTGGAGCAAGATGCTTGGTGCTCCTCTAGGTACACGTGAGGCCCCTTTTGTATGTATTTTACAGGTCTCTGTGGGTTGACTACCAAGACTAGTTCCTCTTCCTTTTTAGTCCCCTGTCCTACCTTAGGGAGTGATGTCCTAGAAAGTATTGGATTTTCTATTTTAATCCTATAGTATAGAAGAGGGAATTGTTTAAAATAATAATATATAGCGGAAAGGTCTGTAAACAAAGATTCTCTACGTTTGGGACATTTCCATGCAATGCTGTCCTGCTTTATTTATCCCTCTATTCTCCACCCCCACCAACGAAAAAACATATTGGTTAAGAATTCAATCTGTAATGGTTTTCATTAAAAATGAAATCTTTAATGATACGAAAAATGTCTTTTTAAGAAAGAAAATGGAAGTAGTGAAGAAAGGTAGGAGGCAAGGAAGGAGGGAGAGAAGAAAGTGAGAGAGGATGAAAAGCAGAGAAAGAGGAAGGAAGGGATGGAGGAAGGAAGGAGAAAGGAAGATTTTTTTTTTTAAAAAGGGGCCACCCAATTGCAGCAGAGCAAAGACTTATCAATATGCATTACTTTGATTTCAAATTATTTTTAGCATGGCTTTTATTGTACTCATTGTTACATACATAAATCTTTAAAGTAATACATTTTGTAAGAAATGGTCATAAAAATTTACAGCCAGTAACTTTTCCCCTGTCCCTTACAATGATATTCTACTAAAACCATTAAATGGTTCTCATTAATGCCCTTTAAATGATTGTGTAATGACCCACAATCCCTCGTAAGTGAACAACCATTAAAGAATTACCAGTTCTTAGCATGCTTTTAAGTACAGCTTAAATACATGGGAGGTAACATATAATATATTAGAAAAAGTATTAAATTTGAAATAGTAAAAACATGATCATCACAAAAGAATGTGTAGGTGTGCAACTCTACCCTGCAATGACCACGGTTCCCACTGAACACAGGATTATGGTAGATTGTACAGCATTTGTCCTTTTCTGTATTGACTCTTTTCCTTTTTTCTGGGATTAAAAATAATAATAATAATAAAACCCTACCACAACAGGAGTGAAAGTGCATATAAAAGCAAATGGGGAAAATAATTAAGCCCACATATAACAGACAGCAACCTATCTAAACAAAAAATGAACAGTCCATGCCGAAGATATTTTCTGCGTGAGGGCAAATATTCATTTTTTTCCTAGCCATACAGATATTTGGGATGGGAGAGTCTACGCACTCGGATGATTGCATTTTTTACACTTCAAAGTATCCTGCATCATGGGAATATGGTCAAAGATAGTAAAAATAATAACTCTTACTGAAGGTGTGAGGTCAGATTAATCCGCTGCTATTCCAGGCATGTTTTGTAGCATGCTCACTCACCCAAGTAGAGTTGGGTGTTGATTTACCCTAAAGTACAAATGTCAAATGAAGAGTTTGGTGGCATTTGTTTTTGAAGTTCTTTCACTCCTAATAGACCTTGTTTGTACTCAAGTGCCATTTATGGGTATGTGGTAATAGAACTGGGGCCGCAGGAAGCTTGTCACCAGATAGAGCAAGGCCCAGGGTGAGCACGATGCCAAATTACACAAGGGACAGAAGAAAATCAAATTTATTCACTGCCACTTGCATCTGCTCACTTTGATGGCATTTAAGTGGAGGGGAGGCAGGGACAGGAGTAGTGTGGGCTTTGGGACCAGAAGGCACAGCTACATGTTTTTCCAGGGTCATTTTAAAAACTCCAGGTCAACGTTGAATTCCCCAACTGGCATCTTCTTGGCCTTCTAGGATTGGTGACATGCTGTGTTTTCTCCTCTCCAACAAGCTCTGCTTATCCCCACATGTGTAATCATGTTTTCTTAGTTGCGTCCTTCCAGTGCAGTGAGCCGGTGGCAGGGAGGAGATTCCTAATTTTATGAGTGGTGGGATTAGACTGACAAAGGTGATCAGACTTGCTTCTCTCTATCATGAAAGTCTCAGCTTAGCACTCACTTCCTCTGGGGACCCTTCTGTAACCACATGGATGTTCCCATAATACTTATCAGATGCTAGTGTGGTAACATAAGATGGGCGGACAGGAACCACGTGGGTCCTGTTCACAGCCAGATCCCTCATCCATAACACAGTGCCTGCTCGGCAATGCGGGGAATTTAAATGAATATCGGATTATGAAACTTACCCAGAAAGGTTGCAAAATAACTTCAGTTGGTCAGCTAAAGCTGGACAATTCTAAATAGATTGCTATTCAAAAAACAAAGTTGAAATTTACAAAATTATCATTAGAAAGTAGAAATCTGGGCCTATCAAGAATAAAATGAAGCTCAGGCATTCCCCATTCTCCTGTCTGTACCCTTTCCTCTCTTCCCTGTTGGTCCCTCTCGATCTCCGTCCTCTTTCAAGCAACTATACTTCCATTATTCTCATCTCTTCCTTCCTCTCCCTTACCATGAAGTCCCATCCCCCCAAAAGCTGTTTTTCAAAAGTTGCTTTCACTTTACCCCATGTGTGGATGTCTTTGCAATTTGAAACTTTGTCATATCATGAAAAAAGGGAAGTTTTCTTTCCTGTGACTACAGTTCTGGGTTTTGATGAGCTTGTGAGCAGCACCTCCTGGGTACCCCTGAATCCTGACAGAGTGGTGGGAAGGACTGGGGTGGAGGAAGAAGGCTTGGGTTAACTCGAAGACTGACGGAGTAAAAAACATTTCCCTTAACTGATTTGTAAAATAAATCAAGCATGGAAACAAAGACGAAAACAGAGCATGACAACAAACCCTTTCTTCTCCCAACACTTTCTTAGCTCTGTGTCAGCTAGTATTCTCCTATCAGGGACTTTTCTCATCTCTGATTGTGAGAACACGTCCAACTCGGAGCTTCTTCCTGGTGTGCTTGGCAGTAGCTGCCACACTGTGTGTTATTTAAGAAGCTCCATTTGGCTCCAAATTCTACAGAGGAGAGGAACATATGGCCTTGACGGTTAAAAATATTCATGAGTCATGTTGCCCAGTACTGCAGTACAGCCACCTCAAGGGCAATTTTCCAACAGCTCATATTGGTTTACAACATGGAATGAAGACCAGATGAAGTTCCAGGAGGTGTTCAGAGGAGACAGAATGCAGTGACGCAAGTTAGAATTTGGTCAGTATGTTGGGTCACATGTCCCTTCTGTAAAGAGGCATGGAGTGTTGGTAGAATATCAGAGTGAGGGATCCCATTCTCTGGTTCCATTTATAGACCCAATGTTCTGCTAAAATCTTCTGTAAAAAGAACTTGAGTAGACTTGGAAGTGAGGGTTACTCCTATTCATTGACTCCCTAGTGACTTTCGTCTCTCTTCATGACCGCTAAGAACTCACCCTGCCTCATGTCATTTGCTCGGTCAAGAATACCACATGATCTAGCCTCCATGCTCCTAGCAGAAGATTCTTCCTAGGATAAGTGTTCATGATAAAAAAAAAAAAAAAAGTGATTGTGGCTTTTAGAGAACTTCTGAAAAAGTTCAGATTGTGGATTTTTGTTATTGTTTTGGTGGGGTTTTTTTTTTTTTTTTTGGTGAGGAAGATTGGCCCTGAGCTAACATCTCTTGCCAATCCTCCTATTTGCTGAGGAATATTGGCCCTGAGCTAACATCTTTGCCAATCTTCCTCCATTTTGTATGTGGGACACCGCCACAGCATGGCCTTATGAGCGGTGCATTGGTCTGTGCCCAGGATTCAAACCTGTGAACCCCGGGCCACTGAAGCAGGGTATGCAAACTTAAACTCTATGCCACCAGGCCGGCCCCTTGGTGCTTCTTTTTATTTTAACATTTCTGAAAGTTTCTACAGAGTGGTCCTGAGTGTGTTTGGCTTCCTGGGAGCATTTTATGTGATTTGCCAAACACCAGTATTAAAGAAGCACAGTTAAAATAACTGAGGCTGGAGGATAAAACAGCTTAGTTCTCAGACAGCCTAAGAGTAGACAGGCGGGACATCTGTACTAGTTTCATGATTTAGAATACAATGTACTATTTGCCCTTTATCTTTCTTTCTATTGTAAATTAATCATTAGAGGGCTCTATCTGAAGCACTTTTTTCTCACTGTGTATCCTGTTTCTACCTGCCCCGTGCGGGCTACTGCACCTGACTGTAATTTGGAGAACACAAATTGCAGGGGTTCAGCACTTTGTGACTCCTCTAATAAATTAATGTCACGCTCATCTTCTGGCACAATTCAATTCAGAAGGGCTGCAATGTATCATTAATGCATTAAAAAATATTGTGTTTTTAGACTGAAGACCTGGAATTAGTTGGGAGCCTGATGATCCAAAACATACTTTTTACAGTGCTTGGGAGCCCCGAGGAAGCAATTCTTGTTAGCATCTGCGTTATCAGAGCAGCCCAAGTACTTCAAAGGTCTATGCAGGATGCTCAAAATAGGCACCTTGCCAAACAGAAATTGAAACACATATACGTACTACACTGTTTGCCTTACAGAAATTAATTTTCAGCCAGCAGAACCTAGGATTATTTAATATTTATCTTTAGCTGCAGGAAGATGAATCTATTATTTTATGAGTTGATTTTATTATTTTACCTGAGTGTTTCAGTCAGTCTTTCCAGTAGGAGACCCTTATGGTCTCCCCTATTCCCTCCTAACACCTTCTTTTTATTATTATTATTATTATTTTTTTAAGTATTTGGAAGCAATGGGGAGATTCGTTTTTTATCACTTGATTTCCCCATTGGTTCCCTGGGGAGAAATGATCAGGTCTTTTCAGTGACCTGAGCAAATTTTAAGGTCCAAGATCATATCGGTTGAATGGACTCCATGGTGGTCATAAGTGTTGAAGAAACAGTTTTCGGTTGCAAGTAAGGAAACTGAGTTCTAGATCCTCTCTTCACCTTTGTGACCTGAGAGAGATCCCTTAACATTTCCAGAGCCTCCCCCTCATCATCTGTACCTAAGTAATTTAGAGTCACTAGTCCCTACAGATCTCTTTCCCCTAGTGCTTTGTCATTCTGAAATGCCACCAAGATCCTACAGTTCCTCCTTCTGTTGCTAAGATTCCAAAGGGTTGTGTGCTATGTTGATTATTTGAACCCGTGAAATTAAAGCACCGAGAAAGCAATATGTCACTATGTGGAATAACAAAATGACTGATAGAGTATCAGGGGGACTTGAGTGTATAAAAAGCCACAATATTGCAAAGTACCTTGTAGATGGGGACTGTTAAATATCAATGGAGCATTGCTGTGTCTGCACTGTCAGCATTTCCCCGTGACCACAGTGAGAGAGATGCTAAAATGTCATTTCATGGACCACATTATGTGCTGCTTACGATGAGTATTCTGGCCAAGGTTTATTACATTTTTGATAAATTGTAACTTCTTGGACCCAAATTTGGTTAGCTTATCTCTGGTGCCATTTAAATATCTTAAAAGACTGAATTTGCCCCAAAGATTTAATCATCATTCAGCAGCGGTCTGTAACCATGTGGTACTAATTTAAATTACTGTAGCAATGGACAAGTCTCTATCCAGAAATTAATAAATGCAATTTATAAGGAATGTTAAGTAACAACTAACAATTTAATGCTTTGTGAGTTTCAGCCAAACTGGTTAAATAATTAAAACAGATTTCTAGGGATAGGGGAAGAGATTTTACCATAAAAGAGATAAACAGTTTGGGAATTGTATGCATTCTTTTAGACATTTAAGATAATTAAATCCAAAACCTATGTTAAAATAACACTAAAGGTCTGGTTTAAATCAGTAGTGGGAATTGCTAAGTTAAGACTTGAACACCATCCTCAGTGTCTGCCCCATTGTTTTAAATAAGGCATTTGGGGACTCTCAGAGCTCTGGGTCAGTTTATAGAGCATGCTATTGGTGGAATAATATTGGTCTCAAGCACAAATAAATGTAGTCAATGGAACTTCCTTCTTGCCGTGATGTTTCTAGAGTTTTACTAAGCTAAACTGGATGTTTAGAATCCTCTCAGAGCTGTTGTACAAACTGAAAACTTCATTGTACATGGTATTCGAATTCTTATTTGTTAAAAAAAAAAGCAAGGGAATTTAGAGATCATAGCTGTTTTAATGTGATTTAACGTGTAGTAAGTGTAATATGCACATTTATGGGCTTAAAATAATTCATTTTTGCGACAGATTGTTGAGTGTTTGTATATATACAGTACAGGTATGTCTTTGTGATACAAAGATTAATAAGTCATAGAAGCTCTCTGTTTTCTGATGAATAATAATTTTGTAGGAGGCAAAGCAGATGGGTAGCCCCCTTGATAGAAATGACTGTGGGTTACAATAGGGCATATTATTCCTTTTAAGGATTTTTTTTAACAATTTGCACAAATGGCTCAAAAGTTGTCCATCACTCGTCCTTTACATTGTGTCCGCAGGCCAACCAACTGCGGTGGAGAAAGACTATCTAATCACTTGTGTCAGGGCCTCCTACCTTAACTGTGTGAAAGCTGGATAGTGGTATCTACAGGATGGAATAGAAATGTGGAAATTCTTTGAAAACCATCTTTTTTGAGGGGGTACATAGTGAACACTAGCTGGTTGAATTTTGACTGAACTGGACAGCTGTTTTGGGGTTAATTAGATGCAAGTTGAATGATCTACTGCCCAATAGGTTTGGAATTCATTATCTTCCAAATTGAACTTACCATACTTGCCTCGAAATGTACTTTTCCTTATATGAAAACCAATTATCCTGGTTTGCCTGGGACTGAGGAGTTTCCCAGGATGTAGGTCTTTTAGTGCTAAAACTGGGAAAGTCCTGGGCAAACACAGAGGAGTTGATCCTTCTTTTAACTTTTCCTCTTGTCTTCTCTAACCTGATTAATCATACTTTCACCTATCCAAACATTCTGGACTTTTCCATTTCTTTTTCCACATTCAAATTTTCACTGACTTCCATCAAGTATTTTATTCCTCCCTCTTTGCCAGACTCTCTGTTATTGCCTTGGCTCAGGCAATATCATGATTTTGCTTGAACTGTTAAAGCAATTGCTAACCCGAATGACCCATCTCTAGACTTGCTCTGTCCCCAGTCTCCCCGTGACCCAGTTTCCAGTGATATTTTAAAATGCTTATTCACTTTGTTAAGCCTTCGGTGTTACTTATTACATAAAAGTCCAATTTATATACATGGGGGAAAACCATCATCTGGTTTCTGCCACACTCTTCAGGCTCACCTCCATCCACACTCCTTCTTAAATTCTATTCTTTAGCCATTTGGATCCACTTGGAGTTTCATAGGGGCAGAATACTAATTCACACTCTTACACCTTTGGTTATAATATTTCCTCCTTTTGTAATGTCCTTCCCAGTCCCTTTGTCATCTGGCAAGCAACTAATTATTTTTCAAGACCCAGGTCAAGATCACATTCTCTTATGAAATATTTTCTGCCCCCCTCTGTAAAACTGATGCTGCGAATTTTGTGCTAGACTGTGCCTTGTATACTCATCATGCATCTAAAAACACGTTACTGTTATTTCTTTAGCTGGTAGTCTTCTGTTCTAGACTACATACTCTTTTAGTGAAGGGAACCTGATTTATTATTTATTTCCAGATTTTGGTATTAGGTCTGACACATAACAGACACTGAAATGTTGGTGGAGTGAGTGAAGACTCTCTGCCTGCATCATGGGACCTCTGCTGAGTCAACGGGGCAATGTGTGTGGTGAGTTTCCAAGTGCTTTGCTAATGCCCTTCTCATATCACCTGGCTGAAACTGAAGGCAGTTATTTACCTGTTCATCATTTTACTATTATATCATCTATTTGCTCATAGAGTAACTTCCAGAAGCAAATTTTATGTCCACATATTGAGTGGTGTTGTTTTATATCATTTTTTCCCTATGTTGTATTAGTTTTGGTTCAAATCTAACAAACACTGTTGACTGTTTATCCAACATCCATCTCTCTGCCTCACCCCATGCCTTTATCCTTCCAAACAGAACCCTGTTTACTCCAGGGTCACCTCTCCTCTGCAGGACCGTGTACTTCTGAAGAGGTTGCCTGTCTTCCCAAGGGGATGGCTCCTGATTAGTCTAAGGCAATCATAGTGGCTCCATTCCTGAAATCTACCTAAAGATGGCTTGGGCTTCAGACTTGTGACACAATTCTGGCTGATGAAGTGTAAGAAAAGTCTGTTGGGGGTCTTTTGGAAAGGTTTCCTCTCACAACAAAGGTACTCAGGAAGAAATAGTCTTTTGTTCTCTGGATATCCTTCTATCTATATGTGACACCTAAAACTACTGTGTCTATCTTGTGACATTGAGGGAGGCCAGCCTTTGGATGAAGCCAACACTGAAACTAGCATAGCAGAAAAATAGAAGGAACCAAATCCTTGATGTCATTATGGAGTCTCTGATCCTGCCCCAGTTAGAGCCTCAATCTCCTTCTTCTAGACTTTTAATTACGTGACGTGTGGCTGAAAGTCTCATAACTGGCACGGACAAGTTTAGCTTTGTAATCTGAGAGGGCTAGGGCCATTTGCTTAATACTTATCATGTGGTACTTCAAAGGTAAGGATGGAAATACTTAAAGTATGCTTGGAATAAAGACAGAAGCCAAAATGACCACCTGCGGAGATTCAAATTCTACCATTTGTTCAATACTTGTGTCGAATGAATCCATCAATGAGTGAAGATTCTGTTTGAGGAATTGTACTAAGTGCTTATAAGGAACGTAAACTCTACGCAGTCACAACCTTTCTCTATCTGAGCTAATGGTTGCCTTAGTGAGCTGGGGCAGTGACCTAAATTACCATACAGTAAAAAAGAAAGTAGTGGATATTATACTCGTAATAACGATCTAACATTTATTGAGCAATTACTATGCACCAGGCACTAAGTCCTTTCCAAGACTTTTATTTGCATCAGCTATATTTTCTCTCTCAAATATTTCCTCACAGACCACTTAACAGCCTAAAAATACTTATATGCAAATATACTTACGTAAGTCTCTCTCCTTCTAAAAGAGAGAGAGAGAAAGAAAACCACTATTTTTCCTGGCTTTGCTTTCCTATCAAGATGCCACTTTATTTCCCTTTACAAACTTCACCAAGTTTTTTTTTCATTAGTAAACTTTATTCTTTAGAGCATTTTTAAGTTTACAACAAAATTGAGCAGAAAGTATAGAGAGTTTCTGTATACTCTCCCCTCCACACACACACAACCTCCGCCAGTGTCGACCTGTCCCACCAGTGGTACATTTGTTACAATCAACAAACCTATATCCACACATCATTATCACCCAAAGTCCATAGTTTACATCATGGCTCACTCTTGGTGTTGTATATTCTATGGGTTTTGACAAATGTAGAAAGATATGTATCAGCTATCGTAGGGTGATACAGAATAGTTTCACTCCTCTAAAAATCTCCTGTGTTCTGCCTATTCATCCCTCCCTCCCTCTTCACCAAGTTTTTTGAAAAAAATAACTGACACCTTCTTCTATGAGCCTTTGATTTTTCATGTCATATTCATTCTTTGATCCACTGCCCTTATTTTCATTCCCCTCATTTTTCCGAAACTGCCCTGAGAAAGGTCATCATTGACGATGATATTGACAATTCAGTGACTGAAAACCTACTAGTTACTTCTTTTCACCTCAATAGCAACATCATCTGTCTGGTTTGTGCAAGCCAGAAACCTCAGGCCTGTACTTGACTCTCTCACCTCTGTTTCTCTCTCACCTGTTAATTCTATCTCCAAAATTTCTATTGCATAAACTTCTTCTGAGAGAAACGCAACTTTTCTTGTCTTACTTTAGGCTTCTATCATCTCTTCTCTGGACTACTGTGAAAACCTCCCAGCTTATTCTCATGCCAACCTATACTTTGTAGTGATGTCAGAGTAGCTTTCTAAAACACCAGGCTCTTCCTGGTACTCCCTGTTTGAAATACTTTAATAGTATCTCTTTCCTACAGAATAGCATCTAAACTCAGCTCAGCCTTAAATGTCTTCACAATCCTGCAAAGGTGCTACCTTCTTAGTGACACCTCCAGTCACTCCTCTTCATGCTCACTCTTCTACTGAAGTGGTCTGTGCCTTGAGCACGTGCACTTTCACTGCTCTGTGACTTTGCTTAGCCTATTCTCTCTGTGTGGAATGCCCTCTCTCCATTATCCAAGTAATGAACTTCTACTACCACTGAGGCACATTGCAAATGTTCCCTACCTTCCTGTCAATCTTGTCATAGCACTTCTAACACATGTTCCTCATCAAAACTATTGTGCTGTGTTGTTATATTTATTTGTCTATGTGCCTGACCCCTTCTCTTAAACGTGAACTTTTGAGACAAGGAATTCTGTATCATTTATCTCAATATCTCTAGTACCTGGTACAGTGTCTAGTACTTAATGAATTTTTGTTGAATTAAGGCTATTGTGATGGTGTGAACAGAGTGTGATGGAAGTTCTGAGAAGGAGCAATTGGCAGGGGAATTTTATTCATTCATTCAACAAATATTTACAGAATACTTCCTATGAGCCAGGCACTCTTCTAGGTACTGGACATAACAATGAACAAACAGAGGAATATCTTACACTCGTGGGACATAATATTCTATTCTAGTGGGAGAAGACAGATACAGGTGACTTTGGCAAAGGATCAGTACCATAAATGAATGAAAAGTTTAAGACATAGATAGAAGACACAGGGAGTGATAAGGGTCATTGATAAACTGGGCAGTCCATGACCCACCCAAAGGCACTGATTTAAAATCACATTAAAACATCAATAACAGCCACTCTGCATGACCTGACCCACTAAACATATTTTGGGACCAGATCTGGCCATTTGACTCCCCCTTTATGGTCCTTGTTGCAGAGGCATCTTTGTTCCAGATCCTGTTCCTTAAAAAAGCGGGGAGAGGCAATAGATCCTTGAACTCTGGCAGAATTTCCTTATTAGTCTTACTCCAGTCTACCTTGATAACAGCACCTCACTTTGTCTTATTCTCTTTATCCTGTGCTTATAGCTTTATGATGTTTTTCAGTAGCCACAAAGTTGTCCTGAGAAAATGTACACTTGTATTCCTTGGAAAGAGTACCCTGGTGCTTGGAAATCAAAGGCCCAGCAGTGAGAGTGCAAAGGGCGCAAGAAGAGCTTGGGCTCCCTCATGCCAGATTCAGAGTTTTCATGTATTAAAAATAGATTCTGCAGTCATCCTTTTTAGGGAGTAGGACATCAAGGAAGTATGCCATTAATATGTGTAGGTATGACTAGATGGCAGAAAAATAAAATCACAATGTTTTAAAGTTGAAGAGACACTTAAAGATAATTCTAGATTAACCCTCTCATTTTATAGACAAGGGAACTGAAGCTCAGGAATTAGTAACTTATCCAAAGTCATGCACTTGAATATATTAAAATAGCATTAATAGTTGACCATTTACTTCTCCCCCCCATGTTAGTAGACAAAGGTTTCAAACAATAGAACTGGATTGGGAACTATGACCAGCAAATTGTAGATGTTTTTCCGAATTTCTGTGACCTAAATAACCAGCTCTTAATGGGGAAGAGACCTATGGCAGACGTAGCTGGAGGTGAATTATAGTTGATAGGAAGATGTGAGGATGGTGCATGAAATGCGTTTACCTCCAGCCTACAAATTAAGGCAAGAGGCTTGCAGAATTTTAAGTTCTGATAGTGTATGGGAGAATAGTACTGTTTATCTATTAAATTATTTATTCATCTAATTTTTCTGTGAAATTATTCATTAATTCATTTATTCATTCATTTCCTCACTCAAAACTGCTGAACCCTTGCTCTTCTTACTTTTGAGTTAAGTGCTGTGGAGGACATAATGTTGCAGAAAGCTCCTTCCTCCTTGGGTTCAAAGAGCTCACAGTCCCACAGAGGAGCCAGACGTGCAGACAAATCATTGCAGGGCTCTGTGCCATGTGAACGGGTTTGTTATTCCTGAATAAAGCTGACCTGGACTCTGAAGACAGTTTACTTTCCAAGTCAAGTGCTGTATTAAAAATACTTTTCTGCACCCTTCCTAGTCATCCTCACAGCGCCATCCATGCACTAATAATCCTCTGAAGAACCTTTCTCCCTTGAGCAAAAATAACCTGCTTAGAAGATATTATGAAGAGGTTTTCTGCTTCTTTTGAGGTTACAATACCCGCCAAGTGACGTACCCTGTGTTTCTGTGACACTGTTCCCGGAAGGCCAAGGCTCCTGAGTCATCAGATGGCAGTCATTCTCTGCAGCCATTGGCTGCTGAAGAGCAGACATTTCCATCCATCTGCAAAGGGAAGAATTAGCTGCCTGCTTGAATCAACCGTATGTGTGTTGGTTGGGAGCCGTTATGAGATGTACCCCTGACAAGAGCCGAGTTGCCCAGCCAGCTTCCCTTTCTCAGATGGGCCAGTGCCAGTCATCATTGTTCTCGCAAGGTGATAGCAGGAGTTATTCTCCGTTAGAAGATGGTGGCATTCTGGCAGGGTCATCATGGCGTTAAGATGCATAGCATTTGTCAGGTTTGCCTAGGACTTCTGGAGGTTTAGTTATGAAACTTGTTAATTGAGCTATAAATATAGCTGCAGCCTTTGCCTTCCAGTAAGGCAGTGTGTTAATTTGGGTTTGGCAGGGGGATGGTGCAAGCTGCCAATGTTATGTTACGATTAGTAACGTGCAGTACATTTTAACTCCACTTCTCCATGTGCCACGCTTTCCTCCTCTGTTTGTTATCTTTGTGAGGGAAGAGAGAAGAGGAGAAAGCAAGCTCATAGTCATGAGCATCTTATGTTAGGGGGGTTTATCTGTGAGCCTGCTTTTCACCCTACAAGTCTCCAAGTGGAGAGAGTTAGAAAGATAAATGAAGAAAGCCATGTGCAGTACACCAGAGGGCTCAGCCACAGCTTTCTGCTCCGAGATTAGCGTAACCACAGTTGCCAGCAGCAGGGTATCTACTCTTGCTTCCTCCCAGGAACTCCCCTCTATATTTAGGGCATCTCTCTGTACATTAAGGTGAAAGTGATAATAAATATACATGCTCCGTAATAAAACATGTTCTCCCTTTTTTTACACACATGGACTTACATGTGGAATAGAGTACGTTTGTTTGCCTGTTTCTGCTTCAAATTCTTATTAAAGTCAATGTATCAGTTGATTATCTCACTGAGAAAAAAATGTGAGGACTTTAAATTGTATGTAAAAACAACTTAGGTTGTATACTTTGGGCTCATAGAGGAAAGGAAAGGGCGCTACAGGAGCAGTTATCACCAGGCCTGTTTGGAGATGCTTGATAGGTATTAGTTGAATGAACAGATGAATGAATGAATGGGTGGGGCTCAATTATGTGGAGTTTTGAAAGAGTGGCCTTTGTAGATTATTCAGTCAGCCATGTCTGCTTTCTTCTCTTAAAACACATCAGTGACCTGGAAATAGGTTGGCAAAAATGTGGGATTCTGTTTGTTGGCAATGTGGTAGAGGAAAGAACTGACTTCCAGCTAAATATCCATCAAACATTTAATTTTTTTTCTAAAGCACCTGGCTTGAGTAGAAATATGAAAGAATGTAGAAGGCTGACATCCTGTGTGGGTCTCTCTGGAGACAGTGCTGATTGCACTTCTCTGGTTAAGAACGTTAGAGAGAAATCAGCTTGAACTAAATATTTTTTGTTTTTCATTCTTTCTGGGCATGTCTCTCACCTCTAAGTAGAAATTTCCACTCCTTTTTATTTTGTTTTGTTTAATTAGAGCCCTGTGTCTTTCTTCATTCTTGGGTTGAACTCTAGAAATGAAGATATATCATGGATGCAGAAATGTGCTCAACTCCAATGAAGATTGTATTAATTTTTTTTTTACAAGGAAACTGTAGCCTGCCTCGACTACACCAGCTGTTAATTGTATTTTCCTTAAGTCCTTTTGATATTCATTTGAAATGCATTTTATAACCCATCTAGTAACCTTGCTGCTAACCAACAATTATAGTCTGACATTTGAATACAAAGAATTTGGACAAGCCTCAGTTGTACAGGAAAACTTTTAAAACAATGTCTTCCTTAATATATTCTTTACTAAAAAACATTGTGAAGAAATGATTATAGCCTCACTAAATTCGGACATGCGAAAAAATGGCTGTTCATTCTTTGAAAATTTGTACTAACTTAGTGATTGGGAAATTGAGAGAACAATAATAATAATAATAAAAGGCACAGGCTATGCCAGGCAGTCAGCTTTGCCTCCACTCTACCCCATTCACAAACTTGACACAGCCTGGACCAGTATTAATTCCAACTGTTGGAGAGAGTGGGTGCTATTCACATGTGGTTACTTTGGAGACTGAAGAATCTGGAATCAAATTGATAGGATTATTAGAGTCTGAAGCAGGACTGCTATGGGCAGTTGTGGGTTTTTGTACTTAGGCACCAGGCCGAGTAGGCAAGTGTGGGCTGGAATCTAGCCCTGGCACTGCTTGCCAAACTGTGTACCCCAGCTTGGGGCTGCATCAGCTGGGAGGAAAGGGCCTTTCTGCAATTCATCTGCCAGGGTGGAGGGTCTTTTTGTAACTTGCACAAAGATGCTCTGTGCACTAGAGGTGGCCTTGGCTGGAAGTAAGTGTTGAGGGGGATCCTGTCCTCTCCACTGCTACTGTGTAGCTGAAACTCCCCTGGGTTCTATCAATCTCTTCATTCACCCCCCACCTCCCTCTCCATTTATGGGAGGAGGAGTGAATTATCTGATGGGGGCATCTGGAAGGAGAAACCTAGCCTGGGTTGCTCTGCGCCTTCTGCTGTCTTTCTTTAGGGAACCAGCTGCCTTCAGGCAGCACACATTCTGTAGGTGGGTGTGGAGCTGGGGAGGAGGGGGAGACAGGCCTGACCCAGTCCAGCATCTCTAATTCTAGGAAGCTCACTTGTCCGTCTTTCCCAGCTTTGCTTTATTCAGTAAGAAAGGTTATAATTTGCCCACCCCCCACCACCACCAGCTCACTCTTTTGTCTCATTTTTCAGTTGGTTCAGAAGTCAAGAATAGAGGTGCTATTTATTGGGCTCCTACCAGGATCTTAGAGATCATACAATTCCTCATTTCCCCCCACATCCATACTTACAACAGAATTGTTCTTTGCAGCAGAAGCCATGAGCTGGTGGGCCGTTGACCAGATCCAGCCTACATCATGTTTTGTTTGGCTCACGAGTGTCTTTTGAAAATAATTGGAGCAAGATTTAAAAATGAGAGATTACAGGTACACATGAAGATTTCTGGCCCTTCTTAAAAAATAAAATTGGAGGGGCCAGTCCAGTGGCATAGTGGCTAAATTCGTGTGTTCTGCTTCAGCAGCCTGGGGTTTGCAGGTTCAGATCCTGGGTGCAGACCTACGCACCACTCATCAAGCCACGCTGTGGTGGCATCCCATGTACAAAGTAGAGGAAGATGGGCACAGATGTTAGCTCAGGGCCAATCTTCCTCAGCAGAAAGAGGAAGGTTGGCCATGAGGTGGCCAATCTTTCTCACCAAAAAATAATAACAATAACAAATAAATAAATAAACAAAATAAAATAAAATTGGAAAATCTAGCCACATTGGTCCTGTCTTCCCACATGGTAATAATCAGTTCAAGTTGAGCTCCCTTTTCCACGGCGCATCCACTCTCCAGCTTTCCTCTGTCCCCTCCACTCTCTGTTGACTCTTGGGCTGAGGCTGGGTGTCAGCCACCATCTATCATTCCTCTCACACAGTTTTTGTCTTAAAGGAAATAAATATTCCTTTATTCTTATTTCCCTTTCAAAAGCCAATTGATAAGGCTCCATTTACAAAGACACAGGAGAGAGGGAGAAAGAGAGAGAGAATGTCTTTATGGAACCATAGATTATTTCCATATGTTTAACATATATTTTTTTCCTGGATGAGTCACACATTGTGCTACCTACCTAGATCTTATAGTCATTTGGGATTTCTTTAGCATTTTTGAGAGAAAATCTTTAGGTTTCTTTCAAAATACCACCCGTGAAAAGGAATTTGTTGCTTTCTACTGCGTGGAAGCCCATTCTACTATGTGGAAGCTCTTCCTCATTATAACCTGGTACTTGCCCCCTGCACTTTACACATGATGATATTGGCTCAGTCATCTGGTGCCAAATGAACAAATATCCTGCTGGTAGTTCCTAGAATTGTTGCTAATATTTCTTGTTCTCTTTCTTCTGAATATAGTAGAATTTCACTTCTTCTAAATCCTTAAAGCTAACCATAGCAAGGTAACTTGCGTTGGCCAATGAAATGATTGGAGAAGGGACAGTGTCGTTTTCGGGGAGAATCTGTAAGAATGAGTGTGAAATGAGCAGTTCGCCTCTCTTCTCCCTGACGTTGACGGGGGACTCTCCAGGTACTGGATGCTCGTCCAGCCTGTGTCCCTATGTGAGGGCAACAGGAGTCAGGCATCCCTTCCCCCCACCTCCACCCCAGATCAGAGATGAACATGTGGAGCAAGTGGGGGGGGGGGAAAACCACAACTCTTTGTTGCTTTTTTTTTGTGTGAGGAAGATCAGCCCTGAGCTAACATCTATGCTAATCCTCCTCTTTTTGCTGAGGAAGACCGGCTCTGAGCTAACATCTATTGCCAATCCTTCTCCTTTTTTTCCCCCAAAGCCCTAGTAGATAGTTGTATGTCATAATTGCATATCCTTCTAGTTGCTGTATGTGGGACGCGGCCTCAGCATGGCCGGAGAAGCGGTGCGTCGGTGCGTGCCTGGGATCCAAACCCCGGGGTTCCAGTAGTGGAGCGCGTGCACTTATCCGCTAAGCCACGGGGCCGGCCCAACTCTTTGTTGTTTTAAGCCCTTGAAATTTCCAAGTTGTTTGTTAGCGCTGCAAACCCAATCCGTTTTGACTGATAGACCCCTGCTTCCACTTGACAGTTCTGGCATTTGAAGATCATTCCTTTGTCTTTACTTTTTGTTTCTCTGGAATAAACTTCCATTCAATACATGATTATATGTTTTCTAAATATATGACAAGTTCCCATCACACTCAGTTGTAAGGAAATCTCTCTTAAGGTGATTATTCCTATGGTCAGCTCTGCCAACAGCTTCAGACCACCCCAGAACAGAATGAAATCTGCCTTAAGACCAGGAAAAGGACAATGTGACCCATTCCTTATTTAAGAATATGTCACATTGGGCCTGTTTGCTATTTTATTTAGTCCTGAGTTGTTCCTGACAGGGGCACCAAGAAACATGTCGTGGAGAGCACAGTTTCCATCCATGGCTGGGAAAAAACATAGGTATTTTTCAAACATCCCATTGAGTTCCTGCCATGCTTGAATGTATGTAAACTCTCCTTGAATCTGCTGGTGTATTTAGCTTTCATCAGTAAGCCTAGACTTACTTGGGGAATGAACTCCAAGGCTGACTGACTAGTGCACAAATGAGGACTCCCTTTGTTGGTTCTGAACAATGTCTTCCAAAAGTCAGGAAACACCCTCTGGTTCTAGTACTCTGATAATTTTATAGGCTTGAACTACATAACCCTTGATTACATGAACCTTCTCTGTCCTACCAAGAAAACACTATCTTTTCCATTTGGGGGTTATTTATACGGATTTTTAAACATTCTTTGTAATTCATCAGAATTGAAATAGATAATGTACTATTTTTTAAAAATAAATCTACATCCATCTATCCATCTACTTGTCTATGTTAGTGTCTCCTTTTCTGTTTCTGTCTAAATGTGTGTTTGGATGGTGTGAACAGTGGCAAAGAGGAACTAAACGGGAACTACAAAGAGGGAACTATAAAATTCCTTTGCTTCTCCCTACAAACCTCATGGTCTGTCCTCTCTCCCTAGTCCCTATTGGGGCCAATGGAGAGATGAAGTCCGAAGGTTCTAAAGGTGAAAGTGAGGCACTGGGCTCATCACAGGTATTTCAGTGGGAAAACCATTTTGATCTGCTCCTACTGATTATGACTTTGGGCAAGGGGCAGTAGAAAGAACTTGAAATTCTGCAATAAGAAGGTTCTAGCTCCAGCTCTGGAGGTAATTAGGCCTTTTGGCTTGTCTAAGCCCCACTTGGCCGGTTTGTAAGTGTTTTACTCTACCTACCTCATTGAGGTGATCTGAGAGTCAAATTCAACATGAGAGCATTCCTTTAAAGTGGACTGCTCGGTATGAGCTCAATTGTTTTATTACTGTTCTTCCAGGCTGCATGGCAAGTAGAGGCATATTTTTTAAAGAAGGGGTGATTTTCCAAACTTTTTGAGTGGCCTTCTGCTCCTGCTATCTCTCCCTCCACAGCCCATTACAGGATACACCCCCAAAGAGCAAGAGTGAGGCATGTCTCTTGCACCCCATAATCCTCACCTCTCTCCCTACTTCAAACCGAAGCCCCTACGGAATTGTGTCCCTACAGCCCTCCTGGACTTTTTCATGAGTTTATGTGGGAAGTCCCTGAGGTCACAGAACCTAGAAAAGCTAATATCTGAGATGGCAGGTACTAGAGCTGCTGGCTGCACTCAAATATTGGACTTTTCAATGTCACACTGGGAGGTGTCTCAATGGGAGGACCATGACACCGTGGGGACACCATGGCACTGGAGGGGTTACCAAAAGTGTTCAAGGGTGCTGTGGGAAAGGAAGGTTTCCAAGACCTGTTGGCAGGCCACTTCTACACCAGAATCATTTTTCTCCTTTCTCCACAGTGGGGCGTGTCACTTCACTCCATCTCCCACTTCTGTCCCCAGGAATAAGCCTTTTCCTCAGACAAGCCTGATTTAAGGATCCCTAGTACAATTCTGATAACTGGGCATTTGGTCAGTAATATTTTCTTTTGGCAGGGACTAACTATTTTTCAGGTTATTCTCTGGATCCTTGGAACTTTCCAGTGTGTTACTTTTAGCGGCCCTGAGAACCTACTGTTAGGGCCATGTAGAAATATACTCTTCTGTCGAGCTTTGGTTTCTGAGGTGGGAATGCCTGTAAATCATTGCTGCCATCTTATTTCTCATTTTTTAAAGAGAATTATTTTGAAGCCAGATCAGCTATGTTGTGGACTGAATTGGTGAAGGAAACAGAAAGAGGATTCCAGTCAGTCTTTTGTGGGAAAGCAGATTGTGGGTGAGAACGGGGGTATAAATGGATCAACAGATATTACCTTTTCATGTGTCCTCCCATCTTAGGCGTGTTTTGTGTAATAAGAATATAAGCTGGAGGGGAAAACTTTGTGATCTACACCTCAGATTTATTTCACTCCCTGGAGTCGCTGCTTCGCTAACCTTGCTCTGCCCCGCATCATCCTTCATCCTTCCAAAGTAAATAGATGGAGTTCTCTTCAGCTTTTTTTCTTAATTAGCTATCAAAATTTGAGGTGTCTCCCAGACTTTGAAGGCCCCTCTGACACTGTTTTAAGAGTGTGGGGGTCGCCCTGCTGCCCTTGAACACCTTGCCCGTCTTCCATCAGCGGTCTCCGCACTGAGCGCAGCCGCGCGCGCGTTTTCTGCTTGGCTCCCACCTCCAGCTCCAGAGATGGCGGAGCTCCTGGCCTCTGTTTGTGTATAGAGCTGTCTGAAATGCATTCGGGATCTCTTGAGGTGAAAAGAGTTATATAAACAGAGAATGTTATTATGGATTCTTACTACAGATGGAAATGACTGGGTATTCTCAAAATAAATAACATTTCACATTTTTATAGATATGTAACATAATATGCATGTGTGTGTGTATTTATATTCTATCCATCTTGAATACACAGCCTCTCCTTCCTCAGCACTTGGATAAGCCATTCATTTTGCCTCCTGCTTTTTTGATTCTCTTCTTAAGAATTCATTTAATTGTTGCCAGCATTTGGAGAGTTAGGATGAAGCGGTTATAGGCTTCCTGCTAGCTCCCGCCAGATAAGCCTGCCGTGGCTACAGCAGTTAGGAGAGCTGAATGCTGAAAACACTTAAGTTCTGTTTTTCCACTTCCCCTCTAAAGAGAGATCAATCAGCTTGTGGCTCAGCGTAATTACAAATGGAAACTTCCTAGAACAGGTGCCCAGAGTTAAAGGATTCAGTGTAAGGCACCTAGAGTCGGAAGCTTCTTGTTTAGATATTTTGGGTGTCCCTCTCCTCCTTTTATTGAATCTGTGTATTTATTTTCTTGGCATTCTGGAGGGCCAAGCATGCCATGTCTCATTTACATTGATCTACTTTCAGTAAAACAAACAAGTGAATGTAGGTAAATGAATGATAGGATTATCACTTTCATAATGGTGCCATTCCCACAAGGAAAATCCCGAGTATTGGGACCCTATGCCTGGGGTTTGCAGAAAAGAGCAAAGATGCCAAAGATTTATCCTGAGCCATGGAGGAGGAAGACTGGAATCCACAAGTCCAGGCAACACAAGGCGGACAACAGCTGGCTTTGCCAGCTCCACCTGGCTCCAATAAAGGACTGGCTAGCATCCTTGGCAGTGGCTGGTGGGAGAGGCAGACAGAAGCCAACTGCCCTGAGGCTGGCCGGTTCTGGTGGAAGGAGGCAGAGGAAGGAGAGGTAGCTAAGTTAGAGGGCCTGAGGCCCTCAGTATGGTGCTGAGAAAATGGCTGACTTGGGGGAATTCAGGCCAATTAGAGAGTGATCCTTTCACACTCAGCCATCTGGAGATGCCTGTAAGGGAACTGAGCCTATAATTGGGAAGCTATCCTAAATGACAACTTCCAAATTTTAAGAGGATTTGGTCAAATTTGAAACTAAGATTTATTGAATGCCTAATACATAAACAGGCTCTTTGATAAGCACTGGGATCAATAACAACACTAATCATAATAGTGATAATAACTAGATGATGATGATAATTGCTAATCTTTAATGAACATTTATTAGATACCAGATTCTGTTTCATGCGTCAGCCCATTCACTCCTCACAATCTCCTCTAAGGTAGGTCTTATTGTTGCTATCATCCTCATTTTAGAACGAGGAAACCAAGACTTAGGGAGTTTAAGTAATATGCCCAGGGTCACAGAATTAGATGATATAGCTGGTATTCGAACCCAAGTGGTCCAACTCCTAATCTGTATTCTAGATATGCTGAAAAATATGTGGTCTGTACTTAAGGAACTAATAGTCTAGTAAGTAAGATAGACTTGAAAGAAAATGTATAGTAATGATGAAAATAATCCCACAGTAATGCACTCTGCAACAAAGCAAATTCAGATATAACATGACTGAATATTGGATTTCATTCTTGGCTTCAAACTCACCTACACTCAAAAATTAACTGCATAATAACTCAACTTGTATTTTTAAGATTAAATTTTTTGGACCATTCATAATGGTATGGAGGGGCATCACTATATAGTAATAGTAGCAGTAGCTGATTTGTATAGTATACTAATAGTAGCTGATTTTTATTGACCATGTACCATGAAGTCATTAATTCTAGTTCCTACAACCATCCAGAAAAGTAAATAATGTTATCCCCAATGTACAGGTCATAGATCTTAAGTGATCTTCTCAAAGTTCAGAGTTGGTAAAGTGGCAGAGCTGGGATCAGAACGGAGACAGAATGACTCCCAATCCAATGATTTCTTCACTATGCCATCCGTATTGCCTTTCTCCAATAAAGTGGGATATATGAAAAGACTCATGTCGTACAGTTACACAGAGGAGGAAGCATATTTAATTTCATGGAAGGGATTTGCGTAGGGAAGGGGGAGCTAACATTTCCTGTGTTCTTCCTACATGCCAGTCCACTGTACTGAGCACTTTTAGCTTGTATTCTTTCATTTAATCTTTGTAAAAACTGAGTCAAGATTTATGAACGAATAGGAATTTTCCAAAGATCCTGCGGGGAGATGTGGCTATTCCAAGCGGAGGGAATAGTATGGAAAAAGGTATAGAGACATGAAATATTATGGTATGTTTGGGGGAAGAAAAATCATTTTGGTATTACAGAAGCATAAGGACAGTGCAGAAATAGAGTGTGTGTTTGTGGGGGGATGGGAGATGGTGGTGACTGGAGATGAGGTTGTAAAGATAGAACTGCAGTGACATCCTGAAGGGTCTTGGACCAAGGAACATAGATCTTTTCCTAAGGATATAAGGTGTGTGGCAGAGTGAATGGAGAAACAAGTCCAGGTAGAAATTTAATTTTCCTATAAAATCTTGAAAAGTAGAGCTATTATCCTATTTCTTTTAAACCAATAAGGAAACAAGTTCAAATAGAAAGGTGAAGGAATTCAGCCAAAATCATGCAGTTTGTAAATGGCAGAGCTGGGCCTCGAACCCACTTCTTTCCGGCTCAAAAACTCACGTTTGTTTGACAATCTCAAGATGTTATTGCTTGAAGTAGCTCAGTTCCAGAGATTGGAAAGGAAATGAATAGAAAGAAGGTAGACAGAAAGTGCTCAGAAGCTTCAGACCTGCTCATCCAAGATTGTTCTGTAGCCAAAATAAATCGCTTTCTTCTTATAGATTTTTATTAAAATTTTCAATATTACCCTTGCCAATATGAATTTTTAAAATGTCAGTCAAGAAACATGATGTTGTAAGATGGAGTCACACAAGAGCATGAAGAAAATGACCACTTCAAATATAGGTGGAGCTTCTCTAACTTCTTTCACTAGCTGGGGTTGCCGCTATTTAAATTTAGAAAGTAGGGCTGCCAAGAAGTGCTGGTGCAAGTTCTCCATGCACAATGACACCAGGTGAGGACAAAAATCTTACTGGCATTCCTCTCGCCTAGTCCCAGCATTGAGCTGTCTCTATCTGGAGTAAAGGACCCATGTTTCTCCCCATACAAAGGTGCCATATGGATTAGCAGAAACTACCCTCAGGACAGAAGGAAGCATCAATAAACTGTCATCAAAAGTTTGATTTAGTCTCCACATTTTATATCAAGGAGCACCACCGTCACCATTGCTTGCATAAATGGTAGGATTTAACTTCAAATTTAATGGTGCTTCAACCTCTGCTCCAAATTGTTGTTAACCCTCCCATGCATTTGATATTCTTGATTGACACGGCAGATTTTTTTTCTTGGTTTTGTTTTCGCATTTATTTTGTCCTAACAAATATGGAAAGAGCTTGTGATACGGGAGTCAGAGGATTCACTTTTCTACTCAGTGGTTGGCTGAACGTGGCCATGTTGGTTACTTTCTCAGAATTCCAATGTACTCAGCTTTGAATTGGACATAATAATACCTACTTCACAAGGGTCTTTAATGGGCAGTGCCTGGCCAGGAATTAGCACTAGAAGTGGTCATGATTGGGGGCCCCATGGCATAGTGGTTAAGTCCAGTGCGCTCCACTTCGGTGGCCCAGGTTCGCAGGTTTGGATCCTGAGCACGGACCTGCACCACTCATCAAGCCATGCTGTGGGGGAAACCCACATACAAAATAGAAGAAGATAGGCACAGATGTTTGCTCAGGGCTAATCTTCCTCAAGCAAAAAAAAGAGGAAGATTGGCAACAGATGTTAGCTCAGAGCAACTCTTCCTCACCAAAAAGAAAAAAAAGTGGTCATGATTATCTGATTATCTGTGTGTTACATAGTACCGGAGTCAAGATAAACACGTGCATCTTCACCCAACCTGGCTTGGAACTGCTATCACTCCAGATCCCCCAAGGAACAGGTTTGCTCCAGGGACAAATAATGGATCATGGCTTCAAAGTGGGGAAGTTGTAAGGGGGATATAAGGACCAGTCTCCCAGGTGGCCTGACTCCACACTACCTCCAGCCCGTATTTATTTGCTAGCCGCTCTTTGAACCCTTCTTTGGTTGAAATCCAATTCAACATGGCACTTTTTTATTAATATAACGTGTTCTATATAAAGCTACACATTGATATTACATATAATATATATTTAGATCATACATTAATATAAGTAGCTAAATTGTCTCCGTCTAGTCTTTGCTCAAACATACCTTCTCAGTGTAGTCTACCATGACCGCCCAAAATAAAATCCAGGCTTCCCCACAGCACTTCTCCTCCTTTCCTGCTTTATTTTTATTTCTCCTTAGCATTTATTACCTTTTAACCTACTACTTAATTGTAATTTTGTTCATGTTTTGTTTCCCGCCTGCCACCAGAATATATGTCCATGGGAGCAGGGATTTTGATCTTTTATCTTAATACCTTTTTCCTAGTGCCTGGAATTTAGTAGGAGGTCAATATTGAAAAAGGAAATTATTGTTGCTTTTCTCCCCTAATTTCCAGGACCTGATAGCTTATTTTACACAAGCTTGTCAATAAAATGCTTTTTTTTAAATAATAAAGATACAATTCCAGACATAGGGGCCGTAATTAGCATACTCAAAAATTTTACTTGGCCCATCGTTTATGAAAACCAAAGTAATTTCCCAATTGTCCAGAGTGATTGATACATTTCCCTCTGAGATAAGAGGCCTGAGGTTGCCTTTGTCTATTTCATGGAAAGAAATAAAGTTTAAAATTATCTCTTCCATCTATGATTTTCTTCCCGCAGTATTATTAGAGACTTCTAAGATTATAGTATCAATCTGAGGTATTGCCTAATAGATAGTAATTAAAGACTTAAATCTTGACACAAACAATGCAGCGATATTGCTCTGAAAAGGGAAAGAAAAAATAAAGTCCATCTGCTCCTGTTCTCTCAATGTTAAAAAACCTGTTTATAAATTGTCAACTCCATATATGTGTGTATGGATATATGTTGCTTTTTAAATAATGGTTATTTTGAGCAAGTAAAGAGCTTTGCTTTTGTCATCTATGCATAACATTAGTATGAAAATAATGAGACTTTTTTTGGGGGACTTAATTGATCCACTGAATTTTCAGATGCTAGTTAAAATGGCTAAGGCAGATGAGGTGACAAAGACTTTTTAAAATCTTTTTTTAAAGTAATGTAATGGAAACAAATAAATTACAGTATGTTTCTGTTAAAAATTTACCAAGACAGCGTATAGATATGTGTGCGTGGAGGGGGAGGATGGGTAGCTTTCTTACAGGGAAATCTAAAACTGTACCTAATTCAAGATCACGGTACCTGATTCAAAATCACAATCAGCTTAATCACATAAATATAATTAGAGACAACCCATTTTATTTGCTGACTTCTTGCTCTTATATTTTATTCTGGAACTTTATCTTGTTTAACTACAGTGATTTTGGTTTCCCTCTCCTTGAGTAACTGTTTTTCACTCCTGAGTTTAGGGAGACGGAAGAGCTTAAAATTCCAGTAAGGGAATTGGAAGGACTAAGCTATCTTTGTCTGCAGGTGATAACCTGTGTTTGTTATTTTTTAAGGGGTTAAGGTACAGCTGCTATGGTATCCAGAAAAAGGGCATCATATTGGCTGAGCCTTGTGTGTAAGAAGCGTTTCAGCCTAAGTGTAGTGAACTTCCAGAAGGCCACCCTCAGCTGATGGGAGCTAAGCTTGTGTTGTAAGCAGTGCATATTATTGTATAAAATTTACTGCAGAGGGGAGTGATATGAATAGAGAATGTGTACAGTAGATTCCTGCGTGCTAGAAGGTCTTTTCTGGGCTCCTAAATGTTAACTGGATAGTAATGTAAGTTATTACACTCATTAAATTAGGCCACAAACAAGTCAACAGTGATTCAGCAAAATGGCTTTGTTTGTATAGTGGAAGGAAGTCTGATAGATATCCAGTCACACATTTATGGCTAAATGGATGAAGATTTTAACATTACAGCCTAATAAAAACCCCATACTGTGTGATTAAATAAGAGGGAAAGCAGTAAAAAAGAGAACGCGTAATGACGGTAACATGTAGGTCAGTTACAATTTAATTGTCATTGCACTTCATTGCTAACATATCAATTCTCTGCTGCTTAGCTGAGCAGAAAACAACAACTTAACATGTACACGGGGCCCACGGACGAGTCGTCAAACCCCCACTTCCATCACCTGCTTTTGACTACTTCCTTCACCACCACATGGAGTCTTCCTGCTTTAATAAGATAATCTCGCTGAAAGCTCCTGCTGATTATTTCTTCCCATGCTCAATGCATCAATGATCAGTAAATTTACTTCACACTCTACATAGATGCTAAAATTAGATTGTTTGCATTACAACTTTCAATACTTCTGCAAGAAGAAACACCTGCCTGCAGATTTATATTGTTTTGTTTAATGGTTTAAAATAAAGATAGCCTCACAGTGGCGATACCTTGATGTACTATATTGGAGGCGCACAATGGCTGATCATTTTTCTTACTTATCCAATTTGTACTATATTTCTTGCCATATAAGGTATAGCTTCATTATCATTAATTGCAGCTTTAGAAAAACCGAGAAAGTATTTATTCTTGCCAACTTTGCTGCAATTTTACTTATTCAGTGTAACTAAGCAAGGGGAGGGGGGAAAAAAAGCACTGTATATTTAACTTTTTTCCCCCCTGAATCTGGATAATTCACGCAGATCTCAAAGGGGCTTTGGCATCTTTCTTAAATGTTAGCTCTAAAGAATTGTCTGTCTAGCACACTTATGCTGATCTATAGTAAAGACTTAACTGAGTACATAACCGAACTATTAACCCAGGTGCCTAAGGTGACATTTTTTATCCAGCTTAGCGTAGTCTATTCCATATAGAATAGAGCACAGCTCCTGGTATAAAAAATGACCCAGCAGAAGCTAGATAACTTTATTAGAATGATTAGAAACACCAACAATTTTTTTTCTCATTCCAAATCTCATTTTAATTCAGATTTCTGGGAATCAGGCCCATTGATTCCAAATGTCATTAGTATACACTACTGGTAGATTTTCTTCCTTTCACACCTCACTGTACCTATCTAGATAGCATTACGTGTCATCTAAGGGCAAGAATAAGGGCCTGGAGTTCAAGATCAGGGACAAGCAAAGCAAAAGCCCCAGGAAGAAGTCCTACCCCTAGATTGCTGACTAGAGGTAGCCTCTAAGCAGTAAGAGTTATTAGATGTAGCCTGGGGATTTGGGAAGGGCCTTATGGTTACTTCCCAGATTGGCTGCTTATGAATCCTCAATGCTGATTTAAGGATCAAAGATGGAAGGATATGAATCTAAGGCTGTAATCATTAAGAAAACATGAGTAAGAGCCACCCTCCTTGTGTTCCTTCCTTTCTCCTTTATTCACTACGGAATGGGAAGTCGTTTTTTGAGTTCAACCAGGGAGAAGACCAAAGTAGTACAGTACTTTTGGTTTCCATGGTGCTACTTATAAAGATTATGCAAAGTGCTTAATGAATAAGTAACTCTTCTCAACACTTTGCAGATGAGACACTTAAGAGATTTGGACAAAAATAGCAATATAAATAAAAAGTTAGCTGTGGTGCTCTAAACGCCTGATTTTATGCATATAGCCTGGTCTATTCTACTGCACCAGGAGAGTGACTGTCTTCTGTTGGTATTATCTTTTGACATCCATTCTGATAACCAGTATAGGTCAAATTGGTTTCTCTAGCATGGGCAGCTTTCTTACCACCTTGGATAATCATGCCTAATGATTAGGAAGGAAATAAATGCGGGTGATATGCAGAGGTTGCTTGTCTAGGTAAGACATTCTGCAGATATCCCAACAACTGAGGGAGAAGGCTGAAGAAGACCTATCATCTCAGAACCATCCAATCAGATTTTTTCTTGATAAAGGTTCCCTTCATCCTTTTATTTTAACTCATTTGTTGAGTGTTCATATACATTTCTCTCTGTCCCTGTTAGAAATAAATTTTAAGTAAAAGACTCATTTTCAAAAGTAACATATATTATCCAGGGAGGATAAATGCATCGATTTTTCCATAAAAATGAGCTCTGTAGATTTACAAGTGCCTGGCTAGCTAAATATAGAAATGTGTTAAATTCAAATTCACAACAATAGATTTAACCACATTATCATCCAAATAATCCATTTAACTGTATTTTAATCTATCTGAAAATAGCTAGAAGAAGGATTGGAGGAAACCAAGTTTTCAGATGATATTTTTGAATCATCTTTCCTACTTGTCTAATTTTTAAACCTTGACCCAAAATGCCATGTTCATTTTATTATTGAATCAAAGAGAACTTGGCAAATTTCCTAATGACAAACTCCTTTCAGTGACTCGAAGCATGGATTCATCACCCAGAATATTAACTATCTTGATTCTTGATGTTACTTAGCTGCTTTAAATGTTAAGGCCAATCAATGTTCTCTGGGGCCATTTTAGATTTGTCTCTCTGAAAGCAGTAGAAGATCAGTGTCTAGGCATGGAAAGAGGGAGACAGAGCCTTACTATGTGTTGTGTGTGTGTGTGCACGCGTGCATGTGTACATGCATGAGGCTGATATAATGCTTGATTTGGCAAGATGGACTACCACTTTCTCCAACTGCTGTCTTTTATAAGCTTATCTAAAACCTTGACACAATTTTTGGAAGCTCATTAGACTTAAAAGTGATTGCAAATGAAAGAGGATGCACGGTTACTCACTGACATTCATGCCTGCTTTTTAAATCTCATGCTGTATTGTTTCAGATCTTGCTTTCACACTCAGATGCTTAACCCCACATTAATATGTGTCTTCTTCCCCAAGATGAACACAGTTGCCTTCCCGGTCTGGCATTATCATTCCCCGCCAACAAAATGGATTGCAGAAAATTTAGGGGGGGAGAACGATGATGATGTCTCAAAACTTGAACCGTAATTTATCCATTTATTGTTTAATGCAGTACACATTTTTGAGTGCCTGCTGTATACAACTCTGTATCAGGTACCATGTATATTCTTATGAGTTAGGTTCTCAAATAAAATGGCAGATATTTTCATGTCCCTAGGGTCATGCCAGAAGTCTATTTCTTTTTATCTTGCCTTATTAAATTATGTTTACCTGAATACATCAGGTTCATTTCACCTAGGCAGGATGTCCCATTAAGCATGACAAGTAGAAGGTTGCAAGATTAATGCCCTTCTTGAGCTTGAATTAGTGTGTCAGCATCTTTCCAGACCTGGGACCAGAGTATATAGGAAGTATTCCATAATGGACCTTAGTCGCTAACTGAACTGCTCTTATATTATTCCTATAACAAGACTACTTTTAAAGAGCCTCATTATTGGCTTCATTAGATATGTTACTTGCATCAGTGGCTGTAGTTATGCCTGTAATATAGCAGAGGCTAACATAGCGTATTTTTTATGTATTATATGGCATACAGCTTGAAGTAGCCAAAAGGTTTATGGCGATGTAATTGGTAGTTAGTGTGAAATTTGTAAGACAAATAGACAATATCTAGGGTAACCCCTCTAATCCACTTCTTTCAGTTTTTTACAGCCACCAAAGGGCCTCATTAAAACAGCAGTCAGCACCTTAGTGAAAAGATACAGTGCTTAGAGTGCCCAAATGTGACAGAAAATCTGCATTTTGTAAATCTGACACATTTGATAGATTATACAGTGTGAAGCCATTTCTTCTAAGCATTATGATAACGCTTAAGGTTGTCTTCTGAATCTAACTTTGCTATATTCACTAGCTATAAGAATGTGAAAAAGAGCCGATTGAATAAAATGAAGCTTAGAAGGTAGAGAGGAACCTTTTTCTATGGCACAAAGCTCTTTGCACTCAAAGGGACTGGAAAGCAGCCGTTGGCATTTCCAAGGACCACTTAATCTTGGGGGTAACACTGCCTTAAATACGAGGATGTTGCTTATGAATACACCAGCATTTGTATACATGGAGGTGAAACAACCTGTGGGCTTCCAAACTGGAGGAATAGTAGTTTTATATGCTAAATGGGAAAGATTATTGGCTTTTCATCTATTTTTTACAGATTAATGTTTTACAACTATACCCAGGCTAAGGGAATTAATGAAAACCTTACTCTTCATTTCACAAAAGAAACCTTTGAAATCAGAGACTTCAGAATGAAGAGGTCCAATGTAAATGATGCAAAATTAGGCAAATCTTCTGGTCTCCAATGCCCCATTCAGAAAGATTTGTACAGACAACTGACAATACAGATGGAAACTAAAATTGGAGGATCTGTAGAAAAAATAGTCTTTAAAAATTCTATTATATGTCAATTTACCTTTTCACTGTAGCTATAGGGTAGGAAGGTGTAGAATAAAACTTAAATATGATTAATTTCTATTTTTGGCCCAAGATTTGAGAATATTTACTAATTATGATAGGACAGAAATGGAAGGATGACCTCTCTTGAGTCCTTTGTTTGTGCTTGTGATTGAACACTGTCCTTGTATATATATTTCCAGCAATTCCAACAAAGGGAGAAAAGCCCATTCCCCACTCTCCCAAGCTTTACACCTCTGTGGTCAAATGATATTGAAATGAAGATTTTGTTTATAGAAACTCCTAAAAAGATAGCCAGACCATTTTGACCTATGTGCTTTATGCATTTTATGATGAGTATAAATTGCTTAATATAGTAGTAGAGTATTTTTATTAAAAGTTAAAAGTAGAAAAGATGATTAAAAAGCATCTTGCAATATGTTTTTAATCCATAGCATAACAATAGAGTGTTATGTGTAAGCAGCTATCATTCAAATGAAGAAAGCACATCTGACCATTGTTTATATTTTAGAATTGAAAGTCTTCAAGAACAGATTGACACACAGATTTAAACATGCCAAGGTAATCACCTCTCTTTCCCGTTAAATATATAAGGCCATATCTGCCTACTGAAATGTCCTTTTCAGTATTTTATGTATACTCATTTTGAATCCATTTATTAAAAGGGTTAGTTTTTTCCCCACTGTGATAAAAGAAACCAGTTTTCATTTAAATGATTCCATTTAGGTATTTGCAATTATTAATAATACAGCTTGCAAAAGGAAACATTTCAATGACAGGAACCTTGAAACGAAGCCTTGAGAATTTGGAATGGATATTGCTTTCTCTCACAATAATCTAGGGCTGGTCTCTACTTTTTGTTGAATGCAGTGATTATTATTATTATTTTTTTTTGAGGGTCAAAGCTATTAAGTTTTAGTCGGTTGCTAGAGGGAGTGGCAGGCCTCTTGGCTGAGAAATCTACTTGAAATTACTCTTTGGGAGGAAAAAAAAAAGAGAGAGAAAATTGCCTCATCAGACCCATCTTTCAACCAACAAATCCTGCAACTCTCTCTGTTCTTAATTGTTGACCCCTACCATCTGTGTCATGCGATGTGGCAGGAACTCTCCCTTCAAATAAAGATCCATGTTACCTCATCAGAATGTACTTGTTAAAAGTGATAATGGTTCACAATCGGTACTTAGCCATGTGAAATACAATATCCTCTTTTAAAATGTGGAGGTTTGGGGCCTAAATTAATACCTTGGTACATAAGTCATTACATTATCTGAAAATCATTTGATTCAAGGGGAAAATATCTGTGAGATGCTTTTGTTATCCCAAGAGTTTGAAATGCAGGATTTATTTAATTTGGGAAAGGAAGTTATTGTGTGATGTCTATTGCTAACTGTTGAGTGTCATTTAGCCTTTAAAAAGCTGATCTTAACATGTGTAGTACCAACACTAGAAAATGTATTTAAGGAAATTATATATTTTCTCATCAAATAAAAAAAACAATATCTGAAATATATGTGGCATTAGATTAGTGGGACTGGACTTAAAAAAAAATCACAACCTTTTACAGTTAATTCTCTTCATGTGTGTGGCTTGCCTTGCCCTGAAAAATGAACTTAAAGGGGCATTGTGAAAAGAATATGTGGGTTTAAAATTCAGTGGATTATTCACATCTGTTAGGTGAGAATTAAAGAGCGCCGAAATAATGTATTCTTATGTTTTAGAGCTATCACTGCCAAAGGCTACTGACTAGTAAGTATCAACATCTGTGTTACTTCTTCTTTAGATATCCTGATTCAATGTGTCTAAACATTTCATTTACTACTGGAATTTTTTAAAGTTGTTTTAAGCCTCTGTTTGATGCACTGTTTCATTGAAAGATGTTATTAGCAAATATTAGTTAAGGGATTATATGTACAATTAGCCCTAAATAACATTAACCTAATGTTGTGATTCGTATTATTGAAAGAACGTCAGACTCTTGAAACGGTAAATAATGGAATAAAATAAATAAAGGTACCTGTATTTTGACAGTGATATTCCACCTCTGGTTTTCCCTTGCGCAAGCGTAAACATGCACACACTCTCTCTCTCTCTCACAATCATTCAAATGCCTTTTCTTTCTCTGACAAAAATATTCATTAAAAACATTTCACTGTGCTGCCTTTTAATATAGCACGGGCATTCAACCTGCGCAGGAAGCTTCCTGGAACCGCACAAATACTGTGTAATTATCTGGTGGCTCCCTGCTGGCTGCTGCATATTCCAAGCACAAAGTGAGCAGCGCATTTCTAGAGCCTGACTCCTGTCTTCATTGTCCCTGCTTGGAATATGAAGCCTCACTTCATTATAGTAGACCTGATCAAACTTGATAGATTTAGCCATTATTCTTGACTGTGTCAACTTTCCACATTTTTTTTTTTTTTTTTTTTTTCCTCCTTGGGCTCTTTTGTTTTGCCACCCAGGGAATGCAGAATATTCTGAGTCTAGGTTTCTCTCTTTCTCGCCTCTTCTTCTCTTTCTTCCCTCCCTCCCTCCCTCTCTCTGGGCTCTCTCAATCCCCCTCCTTCTCCCTCCACCCCATTTCTTTCACCCTCTCACCCCTTCTTTCTCTCCCCTCTCCCACCCAAAAAAACCAAGAATTCAACAAATAATGTTCCTTCCACATCATGTGATTCAAGGAAAATAAGGCTTGCAATTTTTCTCTCAATTGTCCTCTTTGGTTTTGATTTTTCAGTTACTATAAAAGAATTCTGCGGCAATGTTGACACACAAGGCAGAAATGCTTTGAAAATCCTTTTCTATTTCCTGTTAGTAGCACAGTAACTTTTGCTCTATGATGTTGTTGTGGTGATGGTTGGGGGTTTTTTTTTTTTGGTCTGTTTTATGACAACTTTCAAGGAGCACTTCAGAGTTCATATTTTCAAGGATCATCCACATCAGTGTATCTTATCAAATTTCATAAACGTCGCAGTGCATTATCTTTGCAAAAGGCATTAGATCATTCTCTAGGCAAATACAGATGTTGATACAACTGGTTTAGCATAACAGATTGCTTTGTAGTTTTTGAGAGTTGCTATGCAACAATAGAGAATTATATCATAGCACTAACAAAATTTCAAAGTATCAAAAAAATAGTGCAAGCTATATTACCATAATTAGGATCTCACTGATCGCTCAAAAACTGTCATGGAAAAAGTTAATCAATGTGTCAGGTATTCGTTACTGACCTTAAAATACTTATAAGGTCAGTTTATTGTTACCCTAGTTAATGAATATTTTGTGGTGATATTTTATTCCCTGGGTTTTATTTTCTTTTCTGTAGCATATATATCCCTTCGATGGACTCCAAGCACTGTTTAAAAGCAGAAAATAATGGTTAATATTAAGGTCTGCTTATTAAGTACAAATTATTAAGATAGTAAAAACTTAAGGGTCTTAGAAAGTCCTCTCACTCTCCGGTGTCTCTCCACCCTTCAAACCACTCCCACCTGCCTTTTGCTTTTTTGAAAGCAAAGCCAGGCTCCCAGTATGATGCCTTTCAACAAGTTTGCTCACGGGATTCTTATTGTGGCATCTGGTTTTATGCCCCAGAAATAAGGTAAGATGCTAGTATGGCTTGCGGGATTCTTATTGTGGCATCTGGTTTTATGCCCCAGAAATAAGGTAAGATGCTAGTATGGCTTGAATTTAATATTATCCTCCTTAAATTAAAAATAAAATAATTATTTTTGAGATCGGCATTTTCAGTCACACCAAAAGCTTCTCGGCATCTTAAAATGTAAATTGCCGTGAAGCAACACAAAGGAGAAAGGGAAGATTTTGAAGGCAATCGCACTGATCACTTAATTCAGTCGCTGCATATCCACTTGGCATAAGGTAATTAGAGTGCCACATTGCTGTAAAGACAGAAAGCTTAGGGTCCCATTCTGACTCACCCAGACGATAATACATGATTAGAAGTCAGTGACAGATCACAACTGCTGAATGACCCACCAAGGTCTTATCAAGGGCAAATCGCATAATTAGCATGCACTTCGCTGGCAGAGGAGTGCAGTGCTATTGTTCCTGCACAATCAAATTAGCCCCGCCAATGAGGTCAGTGTTCTGTGACCTTAGAGACATTTCATGTTTTATTCCCCCCTGCTTCTCACACACATGCACACACACACATGCAATGTGCACGCAGGCATATGCACTTAAACTGAACCTAAGTTCTATGGACACTAAAAACACGTTTTATAGAGACATTTTTGAAGTACACTCCATTGACTCTTTAGTTGATCACGTATGGAATGAGAAATGAGGAAACCAGCTAATGTAGTCTGACCCTGGGGGACACATATGTAATAGAGCTACTTTGACATAAATTCAAGCATCTAGTGAGGCCTGGATCTCACATTATTTGCTCTTAATACAGCTGCAGCATCCCACGTTGTACTAATGAAGTCTTCATTCAAGCTTCAGGTCTCTCCTTTCTAATGATCAAAATGACCCAGTTGTTGTGTCCACTAGGCTTCCACTCCATCTACATTTTCCTCAAGCGTTGTCCATTTCTGGGACCCAAAACTTTTCTCAGAAAGGACAATGTTTTGGAAATGGCTGAGGTCCCTCATAGCTCCACACCATTCTTGCAGCCAAAGTACTGCCCCACTGTGCCACCAACTGTCCACTGAGTGCTGCTGTTTCAGGCTCCAAGGAATCCTTACTGGGGGACATGTCAGTCTGCAAAGTTGGCATCTTCTTTCTGTTTTTAGCAACATGGGGATCTGATCAGAGCCCTTCAGTGACACAACTTGAATGACTAGCTTGGAGGCTGTTTTCTGTTTTCCAGGCTGAAAGTCACTTTCCCATTTGTTCAACCCACTTTATCACGTGTTCACTGCACAGGAGGGGTCGTTTGGCACTCAGCACGGAGCAGGAACATATGTTACCTCCACCCTGTGTTCTCCGTCATTCGGCTGTGCTCTCTCTGAACCAGGTATCACCATCACCCACACTCCTGGATCCCATTCTGCTGAGGTTACCTACTACCAAAGTTTTATTGATTCTTTTAAAGAAATTGTTTACATCCAGCAAAGTAAAGCTGAGTTTTGAGTCTTTCAATGAGGATAATAAAGATAATTCATTCTGTTAAGAGCTAAATAGTTTCAAGTTTTTATTCTCCAAATCATGCCCAAACATGACTCATAATTTACTACGTTAAGGCTCACATGAGCTGAGATTTCATGACATTTTCAGAAACATCTAGTTCAAATTTTAAAGCTAATGAGAAGTCTAGGGAATATTGATTTGTGTAAGAGGGAGGGGCTCTGGCTTGAGGCTATTGTTGGGGGCCTGGGGGCTACGTGAGGTGTGGGAAGCTTTGGCTATATGGTGAAATCGAGAAGTGATAGACTGACTATCAGATGACTTAGGTCTAGTCCTGGCTTTGAACTTTGCCAAGGCTTTTTTCATTCGTGGCCTCAATGTCTTCATCTGCAAAATGACTAGATTTGTCAAGAGGTTCCCTCTGATCCCTCCTACCCATAACATTCTATATTTCTAAAACCTGTGTGAGAGCTTTGCCCCAGTCCATTTGGTTATATGTACTCATCAATCAACTGCAGGCCTTAATGTTTGCACGTCACAGCTCTGACCACTATGATTGTCAGTAATGTTGCAGATAGGGGACCAAGACCTTGGAATTCTTTTTTTTTTTTTTTCTTTTTTTGTGAGGAAGATCAGCCCTGAGCTGACATCCATGCCAATCCTCCTCTTTTTGCTGAGGAAGACCGGCCCTGAGCTAACATCTATTGACAATCCTCCTCCTTTTTTTTACCCCCTTTTTCTCCCCAAAGCCCCAGTAGATAGTTGTATGTCATAGTTGCACATCCTTCTAGTTGCTGTATGTGGGACGCTGCCTCAGCATGGCCGGGAAGCGGTGCGTCAGTGCGTGCCTGGGATCTGAACCCCGGGCCTCCAGCAGCAGAGCGCCCGCACTTAACCGCTAAGCCACAGGGCCAGCCCCCAAGATCTTGGAATTCTAATACACACAAGGAAGAGAGGGGGGCTTGTATATTTATTGTTTACAAGATTTCCACCCCCTCCCATTTTCGAAGCATACACCTTATATAATTAAACACTAAGGAAGAGGAGAAGGCAATGAAAGCACAACTGATTTATGCTTAAATAGTTTGTTCCCAAAGTGTCACTGAGCAGGCAAGTTCATCTTTGAGCCAATTAAATAATTCTGGCTCCAACTCGGCCTCTTCTGTAATTGTTCTCTTTTGTGGCGTTTGTGTTTTAATGGGCGATGCATTTTTACAACTGTACTATGGTACTCTCATGCTTCCAAACATATTTGCTTGGGTAAAAAAGGATTTCGATTGACTTTTGTTTTCTGAAGCTAAACTCTATGGGTATTTTAAGAGAAGATTTAAATTAGAGTTTAATATTATAGGGTTTTCCCTAAGAATTTATTTCTGAAGTGTATTTCATGTATTATAAATTCCTTGGCCATTTGTGCTAAATGCATGGATGAAAATTTTTTCTTGAATGGCACAATGATAATTTCTAAAGGTGTTGTTGATTGTGCAAACACAGGGACATTTCCCTTTGATGAGAATTAATATTTTCTGTCTATAGAACGGTAGCAGTATTCAGTGTGCCACAAAATTTCCTGAAAACATTGTATTTATAATGATTGTGATAAGCTATTCCATCCTCTTGGTATTTAGCCTTCATGGTAACTTCTTTTTGATGACAAAAATATAGAGAATTATGCACAAAGGAGCAGTTTTTATACTTGTAATGGAAATATTAAAAAGGGACCCATTTTTACAAATCGTCTATCTAATAGAGATTTTACAGCATCTGTAAAATATAGACACTACATCTTGCAGCACTGTATCTGCTGTAAGGGTGTATGCCAATTTGCATACGGTGTGTATTTTCATATGTGTGCTTCATGTACATTATATGTATGTCACATGTAAATATAAATCATGGTACCCAACATCTCAGGGGGACCCCCCCCGCTTTAGTCACCCAGTGCAAACCATGAAAGTCCCCTAACAAACAAGATTAAAATTCACTCCTTTCAACCATCCCAGGCATTTATTCCTTCCTTTTCATTGAGCTACATTTGTCTGATTTAACAAGATAAGATTTGAGTGCTGATGCAGCCCGTTGTTAATGTAGCAGCCGCATCCACCATACCATCGACACTCGGCATCAGAGGAATGCATAAATCAGGTATTCAAAAAAAATTAGATATGCAGCACACCAGTTTTATAGTCCCAGCCTCAGAAATTGAAATGGCCCAGATTAATGTATTATATCTTACACACTGTCCGAGTGAATCAACTTTAATATATTGAACAGATTCGCAGAACAAGACTTTGTTATCTAAGGAGCACTCGGAAGAAGGAATTGACCTGAGGATTTGATTTGGTTCAGGTAGTTCATGTTGTACAGCAGCATTTGAATAGTTTCACATAAAAATAAAATTTGTATTAGAAATATTTCACATCATTTCTGGGCTCATCTGCACAGGAGCTTTACAGAGGGCCAATATTATAGAAACAATGTCCAGCCAAGATATGATTTTAACCTTTGCTTCTGACATGGCAAAACAATGTAATTGTAATTTTAATGCAAGCTGCTGTTTCTCAGCAAGGCAGCTTGTACAGGCTGACTTTAACTAGTTTGGATTTTGACTGGAAATGAAATGCCCATTGAATTGCTCATACAATAGAAGCACCACAGTTTGTAGCGTTCCATTCCCAAAGGCTCAGTCAGGGCTGAAGCTGTTCTGTGAAGAAGCTGCTTTTTGTACTGTTGGATTCCATCCCAAGGAAAGACTGGCTTGGAAGCAATGTGAGGTTGTGAGGACAGTAGCTCTTTTCCTTGCCCGGCTGGGAGAGCCGTGGTGGGGAAATAGTTTTGGGATTTGAAACCAGAGATGATGTAGTCTTTCCCCCTGACTGTCTGGAAGAGGGGAGAGATGAGAAGAAGAGCAAAAATTGAGGTCTGGGGAGAAGTAGTCTGCCTTTGGGGGTACCATGGCAAAGCGTTTCATTCTTCCATGACTTTCTCTTTTCTGTTTCACATTATAGAGGGTCTTCTTTGTGTAACCTCAAGACCTGCAAGGTAGTGCTCTCTTCACAGTGATGGAGCCTGAAATCCCATCTTATACTTCTTGACAATGTCAGCTATGTGATCTGTGACAGACTATAAACTCCCCCTACCTAGAGATGGGAGTCTACCTACTGTTTAACGCATTTGATAGAACAAATGCCAACAGTAGCGATGACGATTTTCCCATTGAATTCAAAAAAATCTATGTATTCCTAAAGTGTTTGGAATGAAAGAAATAGGCAGAGAAGAGTCATTAAATGTACAGACAGTAAATAGATACACAACAGGACAAACCCTAGTTCCTATTACATGTAGATGAACGTAAACAAGAAGTCAAAAGAAAAAGCACGCTTCTTCCTAAGACAGCACTCCAGTCCTTGTTGGCTTTAATAACAATTGTTTTGCCTATTTATGCAGTTAGTCTTGCCTGTTTCCCATGCGTTTGGTTTATTCTGACTTTGCAGAGAGAGATTAAGGTCCAAATCATCTACTCAGTTCGCAACAACTAAAAGGCTTGCTTTCAGTCAACTTCATGGGTAGATGGCTTTTGTTTTTTCTGTGATTGGTGAAGCCATACTGAACATGTCTGACATTAGAAATCTGGCTATGTTTCTACAACATTTACTAATTCTCTTTTCATCTGCCTCATTCTCATTTACTCTTTAGATGTCAATATAGATGTCATTTTTGACTGAGAACCCAACCCTCAGCCCTCTTTCGCCTCCTCCTCCACCAACCAAATCCAGGCTGGCTACCCACCTATGGGCTCTGCTTGCAGCCTGTGTTCCCCCTTGTCACACATTTACCTGCTATTTTGTAACTGCTGATTTAAATCTCTCTCAAGAGAAGACAAAGCTCTTTAAGACCGTCTTTTTCATAATGATATCCCTCATTCTTAGCACAGTGCCTGGCACAGTAGATTTTCATTAAGTATGAGAGGAATTCACTTATTCATTCACTCAGTAAATATTTTTGGATGCATGCTGTGTGTCAACACTGTTCTAAGCTCCAGGGACACAGCAGCGAACATAACAAAGTCCCTCCTCTCACGGAGCTTACATTCTAAGGTGGGAGAGAGATATTAGCAAACCAACAAATATTAAATGAGCTGTATGAAGTTGCCAGTATTTGACCCTATGAGATCTATAGAAATGGCAATTTCATGTGGTCCACCCTGATACACAGTATGCCATGTGTAGATAAGGAGCACATCAGTGCAGTTATGGTGTTTGACACCATCATCTGAGCCATGTTACAGTGTGAAAGGCTCCTGCTTCAGCTTATTATACTTTATTTATTTATTTGTGAGGAAGATCAGCCCTGAGCTAACGTCTGCCAATCCTCCTCTTTTTTGCTGAGGAAGATTGGCCCTGGGCTAACATCCATGCCCATCTTCCTCCACTTTATATGGGACGCCGCCACAGCATGGCTTGACAAGTGGTGCGTCGGCACGTGCCCGGGATCCGACCCGGTGAACCCTGGGCTGCCGCAGCAGAGCGCGCGCACTTAACCGCTTGCGCCACCCGGCCAGCCCCGACCTTATTATACTTTAACATAAAAATTCTCCAAAAATCACCTGACAAAAATCGGGCACCGTTAGTCCAATGGGATGTAATAGGTGCTGTAATGATTACTGAAACCGCAATGCTCGTGTCCTGTTACATATATGTCACTTGACGGTATTTACATGGCAGTTCCAGGCCTTGCTTCTGTACTCAGGGGTCTCAGCATAACCTCAGAGCCCTGGAGATCCATGTGGCCCAGGCTGGGTCTGCAGTCGACAGGATTCTCATTGTGCCACGGTGACTCTTTTTCCTCCAAACCTCTGGCCCTTTACCCTGGTTCCGTAGGTCACTGCTGCTACGCTGGGAAGAGTGATTTGGGGGCGAGTAAGCCAAGAGAAATGAGACCAGGCAATTGGTTCACCCTCCTCCTCGCCCCAGCTGAGGAGTGCCAGCGTCTGCAATTGTATTGCAGGGGCAAGTGCGACCCTTTCCCCCCTGACCCTCGCCCTGCTCAAAGACGGACTTGGCCCCCTGATCTGTGTTCACAGAGTGGCCATCAGATGGTTCCTGAGTCCGGAACACCGAGGGGACATGCTCTCCTCCAGCAGGCACATTTGGCGCATTATTTCTCACAGCATGTTCTCCTTGTAATATCCAGCTTTGACAGCGCACATTCTCTGAGCGTGTATGGGAAAGTGTCAAAAAAAAGTGCTAACATTTCTACTAGTTCGGATCATTAATTTTCTCAAGGAATTACTAAATAAAATGACGTTTTAAAAAAGCCCTTCTATGCTGCTATTTCTAAAGTTTTATTTTAAATGTTGTATGCCCTTAAACTGCTTTTTTTCTTTGCACTAAGCTTATTTTTCCAGATTAAAGTTCATAGCTCTTTTATGTGATAAATATTTTTGTATATTTTTTAAATATAGCAAACAATGCTGTTTGGTAACTTTTGCTGGAATTATAAAAGACAGTTTTTTCCTTTTTTAAAGGAAATAAAAAGTAAAGGAAAGCACAGAGAAGCTGCTGCACGGGGGAGTGTGGTGAATTTCTGGCCCTCTAAGCCCCTGAGGTTGGTGGATGGATTTTGATCGCTAGCTCTCTCGAGCTGACTGAAGGCCAAGGGCATATGTCTTATTTGGACCATCTCTACAGCAGCTAGTACAAGGCTCTCTGCACTGGGCAGGCTGGAATGGCATTTGTGGAAAAATCATCCCAACTCCTGCTTATGAAGCACAAGCTTTGTGCTGTCTCACTGGACCCTGCATTACTGCATTATGGGGAATAATCTTCCCGTTTTACTTACAGGCAAACTGAGGCCCAGAGGGTTCACTGTGTTTTCCAGTTTGCACAGCCAGCAAGTGACAGAGCCAGGAGCCAAATCTAGGTCTCCACCTCTAAAAGCCCATGCCCTCTCCAGTCCATTATTCAGCTTCTGACATGGCAGGATTCTCAAGATATGGAAGGTGGGTCCAAACTGTTCAGGAAAGAAATGCATTTGCCATCAGGAAATGGTTGAGATACTCATTCACATTACGATTGGGGTCCGTTGTGTATGTGTCCCCGGCTTGTTTAGGAAATTCTCAGGATCATTCCCCCCGGTCTTTTTGCCATCTTTCCTAAGGACTTGAACCTTTCTGAGACCCTTATTCTTTTTTTTTTTTTTTTTGTGAGGAAGATTAGCCCTGAGCTACCATCCGATGCCAATCTTCCTCTTTTTGCTGAGGAAGATTGGTTCTGGGCTAACATCCGTGCCCATCTTCCTCTACTTTATATGGGATGCTGCCACAGCATGGCTTGACAAGCGGTGCATCAGTGTGCACCCAGGATCCGAACCTGCGAACCCCGGGCTGCCAAAGCGGAGTGCGTGCACTTAACTGCTACACCACTGGGCCAACCCCGTGAGACCTCTCATTCTTGATCCCACACCCTGACAGCAGGACATCTTATGCAGTAAACTGTACAATGGGTGAGAGATTTCTCCTGTGACACCTCCTTCTACCCTCATCTTAACAGACAACTTGGAGATCCATAAATATCTTCTAGCATTCCTGCGTCACTCTTTGCATTAAGATAAGAATAAAGTGGCTCCAACTCCCCATTATATAGGTTTTCCCCAAGGTTTCTGGAGACTTGAGAGGGAACAGAAAGTGCTGTATTCTCCCAGGCACCTCTAACTCTCAATTCTTACTTTCCCTGAACTCTCTCCACAACATTCAGCTGCACTTATGAGCACTGTCTTCATTCCCTCAAGCACCACAAAAAATGAGTTATTACACATAATATACATTTATTGACGGTTTCCAGTAGTAGAAAGGGATTATGGCGTGGAACAGAAAACAACTTTAGATTGCCTGTGCGACGTGTTTGCTCTTACAGGTCCTTGAACATCCTCGTTGCAGGGCGTGTCCGCCGGGCCGTGCATTGTCCTCCTTGGGACTCAGCCTTGGGTGGGCCATTAAACTGGGGCTTGTTCTTCCTACTGTAATCCTTTTACTGCCTCTATTCTCCCTTCAGATTTCCAATCTTCCTGCCCACTCTTCTCCTCCCAGCCCACCAGAGGAAAACTGAAAATTCCTGTAAAGGTGTTCTGCAGAGCAATTGAACACTACCTTCTCCCATTCCACACTTTGCACAGGTATCTACTTTTGCATAACTAAAAAGACCCACTAACTGGCTATCTTAGACAAAGAGCCATCTACCACTGAGATGATTTCAGAAGATTTCCTGGAACGGGGAAGGTGTTCCAGTCATCCTGTTTTTATAAATCACATTTGCCCCTCATACTGACTGTTTTTGCCCACTGGTCTGCTCTGAGTTTGACCATGTGCCAGAGTTCAGCTAGTAGCGTGTCTTCTTTCTCTGCTTCCCCCACACAGTTGGTTGATATTTTCCTGACTCGAGAAACAAGGTTTGAGGATTCTTGAAATCATTACTCCCACTAGGGACTGCGAGCTAGTCTTTGAATCAGAGTGCTGGGCCTCTGTTTTGCTTTTCTCTATTCTCAGCTACCATGTGATAGAAATGCCACATGGAAATGAGTCTAAGTCATTTCTTTCCATCCAGAACTAAACTTGGTTTGGTTGTAATTCACGTGTAAATATGCCATCCACAGTGGCTTAACTAATCTGAAAGGCAACTATAAGATGAAGCCTAGATATAGTAATAATAATTTAAATGGCTGCCACATATTAAACATTTTCTACCTGTAAAGTACCGTGACTAACAAAGCTTATATCATTTAAGCTTTATCAAGCATTGTGTGATGGAGAGGGTTAGCCCATTTTACAGGTGAAAAAATTGAGGCACTGAGAGTCTCATGACTTGCACAAAGTTATAGAAGCAGGAGGCAGAATTAGAACTTGAGTCTTTTTGACTCTAGAGTACAAGTTCTTAACAATTCTACTGTATCACTTCTTTAGGCCGGTGGTAAAGGGCTTGCTTCACATATAATCTGAGCCAATGGCCCGCATGGCTTTAGGTCAGTAATGGACAAATTCTAAAATCCATTAAAGTTAATTAAAGGGAAAGGGAGGTGTACAGATTGAAGCATTTTTTTTGACCAGAGCTAAATTTATCTTTGATTTAATTATTTACATTCCTGGCACAGCTTCTTATATCACTTTAATCTAGTTTCATCACAACATCTTGTAACAACTTGTTGCTTATTCATCTCCCCTTTGTGTCTCTCTGGAAATTTCTTACAGCATGTCCTAGCCTGGAGATCACCAAGTGAGTCAATTTTTCTAAAGCATATCAAATCAAGTGTTTGGATAATGTCTAAAACAATGAGTGGTAAGAGTTTAGAGTCGATTTTATGGGGCTTCTAAAGTGTGATGTTTGGACTATGATTCAGAACTCTCTTTATTGCTTATCTTACATACTCAGAATGTTTGAGGTGTGCTTACCTGAACAGCATGGTTCTCTTCTGTGCATCCTTTAAAAATGGTGCTCTGCTGGCATGAAGTCTGGTGAGTCATCAGTGTATGGTGGTGGAGAATCACACTTTAAGGAGAGCAAGCTGCTTATAGGCTCCCAAAGGGCCTCCTGCTCCTAGGTTTTCAGTCACTGTAAGACTGCATGGAGGCCACTTGGAGAGTCCATTTTTCTAAACATTTCTAGAAAAGAGGGTACAAGGATCTTAAAGAGGCTAAGAAACTCTTGGCAACATTCTCAGAGCCGATCTAAACACCAACAATTCAAAAAAGAAAAAGTTTAAGTGGAAAACTCAGCCAATTATCTAAATGTTTTAGCATTCGACATCTAGATGCTTTCAGTGTTGGTACCATGGGAACAAAGCCGTAGTATTTTCTTGGCCAGTGGCCCAAATGGGGTGGCGTGACCTGGACATGCTGGAGATGTTTCTCGTTTTAGATGATGAAAAGATTATCTTAAGCTTGGAATTTAGTGATGAAAGGGACCTTGGAAATTATCTAGTCTGTCGAGTGAGTGCCCATGAGGATATGAGTTGGCCAGTCTTAGTCACATTGCTAATTCCAGAGGCAGCAGTGAAACAGGTTCTCCTGCTTCTAGTTGAGTCTTCTTCAAGTTATGTCATGTTGGATTTTTTTTTTTTTTTTTTTTGAGGGGAAAGAGGATGGGTGACTAGAATATTCCACCATTGACACTGGTTAGACTTTTCTGTTTCCAAATGTAGATGTTGATTATGCCTGCATTGGTAGGACTTACAGCACAGATTGTTGCATCGTCATCATCATCATCATCAGATATGTGGGGTGAGTACACCATATGTGCAAAACCCCTGACTAGGCTCAAGAGAGGATGTGAAGAGCTTTACGACTCCAGCCCACACTTTGTAGTCGTGCCATTGAAAATAATCCTTTATGCAAACCTAGTATTTCAGAGAATACAAAGCAGCCTAAGAAAATCAGCCCTTGAGTCAAATAGACCTTGAATGCATTCAGCCTTCTCTGAAAACCAACTTTTTCCTGAAAGCCTGTGTGTAAAGGAATTTTGAAAATATTTGAGAAATGCAAGTAATTGTGTTTTCTTAGCATAGCTAAGGAAAGTAAGTATGTGTGAATGGGAGGAGGAGGTAGATATGTTGTGGCTACACCTACAAGTATGGGTCACACCAATGTAACTTTATAGGATCAAAACAGATTTTTGAAGCTATTGGCATAGAATTATGATTAACGTATATGCGGTATGAGGAATGTAGGAAGGGCCAACAAATAAGAGGATATGAACAAGCTCATAAAAAGAAGACAGGACCAATTGTATTAACGTGCTCATTTTTTGCTTTTAAGAAAATCCTAAAGGGTCCGTATTTTAGAAACTTTGTTCCCAAGGTTGCACCCATACTCTAAAAACAAACGTGAATTTTCTTCTCTAATGAGAACAAAACTAATTTGGTATTTGTTACTATTTTAAAGTTCCAGCTTTTATTATGTGCCTTTCATTTTGAAAAAACTGGAAGCAATTAAGACCCTGCCCCCTGCCAAGCGGAGAGTTAGAGTTCTTGCTTCTTCGGTGAGTTCCCAAGACCACTGGTCTTCAGATTTTTCTTCCTTGAGAAGAACGCCTCCACCCCCTGGCTCTCCCACCAGCAGTACTGCCGCCACCACGCACCAGCATAAAGCACAGATTGCTGCCCAGCTCTTTGGAGAGGGGCCAGTGCATTTGTCAGGAATTGAAAAGTTTTGGAGCCAGTTCGAGGACTTTCTGGTACACAAAGCGTTGGCTGGAAATGTGGTAAGTATTAAATGGGATGTTAATTTTCATGAATATTTTCCCCATGGTTGTAGCTTGTGGTCATTGAGCAATTTAGCAATCACCATGTGGTCTGTTGGACACACAGCCTGGGTGAAGTTCAAGAAATTAGCAGCCAGTCAGTGGGGAGAAGGCCAGAGCTCAAATTCATGTGTTTTCACTTTCTTTTTTTTTTGCCTCCTACCCACCTCAGGGGATGGCTGCTTCTTTATTAAATCTTTAAGTACAACTGTATGCCTGAGATCTGTATGTACTTCCCACATTGATGTTCCTTCACATTTGCAGCCATTTCACTTAGTGTTTGTCAGACTTGTATTCTGACTCTGAAATTTGTGATTTAATGATTCCTAGCCAGTTCATTCTTGCCTCATCATGTAGGATATAATGCATCAGTAATTCCAAGGATGCTTATGTACAGGTGCAAGGCATTCCCAATTTCATTCTATTCTTCAAAGTGAGGGTGGTTTGTTGGAGTTCTGGAAGTCACAGGTTGTAAGGGAAGATGTTTGATACCAGGTCTATGGGAAATCATGGTCTGTTTTTTGACAGGAATGCTACCTTACTTTTATATGGTACCCTTCCTACATCACATGGTCTTAATTAGCTCTCACAACACCTTGTGAGGTGTCTAAGTCTGGAACTCTATCACAGTCCCTTCTTCACAGGATCCTAGAGTCCTTAGAGGTGAAAATGAGTTGCCTAAAATCACACAACTAGGACTAGAAGTCAAGTCTCCTGCCACCAGCCATGTTCTCCTTCCTCCCTGCCATTTCTTCCCCACCTCTAATGCCCAAGCTATATCATGAGGGATTTGTTATTAATAACAAAAATAACAAAGCCTGCCCATGACTTATCTTTCTAAATCTTTGTAAATTATAGCAAGTCAGGTTTCCATTCTCATTCACCTATATTCAAATATGCTTTCTTGAACAGAGGAGAAAGGATGGAAATATCATCTGTGTACAGGAGTTTCGTGTGACACATGAGCCTCAGAGTATCTCATGGGTGCAACCAAGGGAATGGATGTAGTGTGCAAAAGGTGTCTGAGATCTTATCGATGAGAGTTTGAGAACCCTCTGCTGTGTTCTCTACTGCTGTCTGCTGTGTCAAGAGGAGCTATTCAAAGAGTCACTTTAATGAGCCTCATAATTTAAATGCCACCTATAATGGAACCCAAGAAATCAGACTCTTCAGTATTCTCCATCTCTCGTTCAAGGAAAGGAAACTCTGACATCTGATGTTGCCTCCTGAGAATTAAATACTAAATCAGTCTGAAATAAATTTCTGAAAGTTCACTAATAAAAATTGTGTTTATCTGGCATAGGGATTATTACTCATATAATTAGTAATATACAGTAAAGTATGTTATATGTCTATGTATTTTTATAAATACATTGTACATTATATATTTATTCTCAAATGCACACATTCATATGTATAAAATATATGAGCAACATATTTTTAAATTCGATATCGTCAGAAAATAAATTCTTCTACATATGTAAAATTTCGATTTCCTTATCTAAACACTTGCTTTTTTAATATTTTAACAATTTTGATGGAATTTCCTATGAACTGTTTTACATACTTCCCTTTCAGGAAGCAAAGAGAAAGATGAAACTCATTTAGTCCTTTTTGGATGCTGTGTCAGTAGTATCAATAGAACTTATTTGTTCTGTTCTCTTATAAACATACCCTCAGGTATGCTGGCCTTGGAGATTATTTGAGACATTCCGTCTATTATATTTTTGTGTCTCTTCTCTTATCAGGATAACTATTTTAGGTTTTAGAAGTTTCAGCCTGGTGTTCTCTAGCATTCTTGTAATTTACTTCTTCTTATCTGCCTTGAACTACACACACGATATGAAAGCATAAATATGATATTTAAAATAAGAGCTAGTAGGCTCTGAGTGATTAAAGTACATATAAATTGTTGGGATTTTATTCTATGGAATAATAACCCCTGAAGTGCTGATTCCAGGGGCCCTTTTTCTCTGCTTTCTCTTCGGTTCCAAGTGGGATATGGAAAGTGGGGGTTGCCGAATAAGTGATGTGTTACTCTCGATTAAAAAACAATGAGGTGCATATGAATGCTTTACATCTTACCGGGATTAGCCGTGTTTAGTTTGGGATGACCAAAGGATACCCATGGAGCCCTTCTGGCTGTACATGTGAGAGGAGTGTTTTTATTTGTGTTTTGTCAAGGATGAACCTATGAGCACACTACAAATGGACAGGGCCTCTTTAACAGAGACTCTGGCTTCTGTTCCTAGGAGCTTCGCAGCGTTCGTTCGTAAAGCAGCATGAAAGAGTTGATTTTCATTTTATGTTGTGCTTGTGAGGCATTAGCATGATGTTCTAACACTTGTAAATGAATACAGCTCTTGCCTAATCTGTCATTTTAATGCCTTATAGATTTTATTTCACTCGATGTTGTACCAGATTCTCAATAATAATAATCAACTGCTTTGTTGTTCTCTTGCAGAAATTAAATTTCTGCAGTGGGTGTGCAACTAATAAAAGATGTTGCTTGAGGAAACAAAAAATAAATATGATGAATCATAAAAGTTGGGTGAGGGGAGAGGGGAAGTCGCTCCTAGATGAAAGACAATTACGGAACCAGTGGTGAATGTGTCTGATTTTCGTATTGTCAACAGCTTAATAACCCCCACAAAGTCTTCAGCCACATTACTATGTCTTTGAGCATTAACCTCATGGACTTGGTGTTTTCCGCAATTTCATTTAGAGGCATTAAAATAAAAGGTGAGGTAGTAAAATAACTATTCTCTTTACTTTGCACCCTAGATAAGTTTGCTCAGGGTTGCCATTTTGCCACTCACACACACCTTTTATCTTTTCCCCTGTCACAAGCTATCTGTAAGAGCAGCATTAAAGGCAGCTGTGTGGGACTAGGAGTATTGGCAATGACTGTAAAGTGGAAAATAAACAGTTTGTCTATCACCAAGCTACAAGAACACAGCACTCAGAGCAGTGAAATGACAGTCAATGGCAAGCAACTAATTGGTCACCAGCTTTGGAGGAAATATATTCTTCCAGACCTCTGTCATTTACCATGTTCTTTAGTGAAAAACTACCAGGTTGAAGTGTTGGCTCTAACCCCCAAAAGAAAGAAAATGAAGAGGTGAGGCGGTAAGGCTGGGCAGGCTCTTTGGAGACTGAGTAATTGGAGGCGTCCGCTGCTAGAAAAATAGTTGGCTCCCTGCAAAATAATTAATTCACCCCCTCTCGCACAGGTATTGTGTGGGTCCAACACTAGTTATGTGAGGAATGTTGTATTCCTCACAGCTTCTGCCTGAGAATCCAGGCTCAAGTGAATTCAGAGTGGCGACCGAATTTTCATTAGAGTCTTTCTTTTTTTTCTCCCCCCATTTTGTCCATCTAATTTGTAATTTCTCCTGGAAAGGTCGATGCATTGATAAGCTACAAGAAAGCAAGAGGAAACATGTTCATCTACCAAGAGGCGGAGGGGGGTCTGAAACATAAACATTTATCTAAGGAAGAGAAAGCCAAATGTGAGGTAACAGACATTTAGAGTGCTAGACCTAAAATTGTAGTGTCATATTAAATTAAAATATATTAAAATGAAGGCCCTTCAAACATAATTGAATTTACTTAAGCATATGGACCTCCATCCCAAACAGGACATCTTGTAAGGGGAAATAAAGGAATGAGAAAGAACTCTTCACCCAAACAAGTACTTTGTTTATGTGTTTAAATGCACATGCACATAGGGTGTCCCCGTTCAGTATAGCTAGGTTGAATGATGTCATAGTGTACATTGAGATTTTGAACTCAAAAAGCAAGACGTCATCATAGAAATATCTGGTTGATTGTCTTAATCCACAGAAGAACGTAGTCCAAGAATTGTAAAATAGTTTAAAATCATGTAGGTTAATAGCTTTATAAATTTAAGCACTGTGTAAGCCTTGCATTTTTGGACGTTAGAGGGTCCACAAACCCTCTGGAATTGTACCCCTTACTTTGCATGGATGTCTGTGCATTTTGGGGGTACTGGAGAAGATCACTGGCTTTCCTCAGATTCTCAAAGAGGTACAAGACCAGAAAGAAGCTAAAAACCACCTACTTATATAATCTGAAGGAAAATAAAATGAAGGAGGAAAAGAGTAAAAATAATAAGTTTAAGGAAATATGGGATCTAGTTGTTCATGCAAGTTAGCTCTCAGTAGGAAAGGATTGCTTAAAAGCTGTTTTAAAAAGTTGTTTGCTTTCATAACTTGCTTTTAATCAGAGCAAGGATCATCTTAGAATTTGAAATGGCATCTCCTTGACTTCATTTCCTTTTTAGAAACAAATATATAACCTAAAAAAGATGCCCTGATTTTGGAATTATTTGTATTACATAGTACTCTATGTGTACTATTGTTATATATATTTTTTGTGTGTCCCCTTTTGTGTCTTCTGAAGCAATAACATGTGGTTTGCCCAAGGATCTGCATTGAATAATACTTGTGGTGAGCATGAGAACATGCCTCTCTGACTGCAAAGAACGTAACTGACCCAGGGCCTCAACTGCTACATTGGTGGTGCATCCCCATGTGAGTCTGCTTCCCACAGGCTGCTTCCAGCCTATGAGTAAGCCCGACATTGTTATGGAGGCAGGCCCATTTCTAGGAGATCCAGGATCCTCTAATGGGCAAATTTGGCTCAAGGACTGCATGATGGCCTTGCCAGACTTTCCTTAGAAATAAAGTCATGGTGGTTGAAGATTCTCTCCCTCGGTATTCCTTCTTTCCCTCTCTCCTTCACTTGAGGTCACTCACATCATGGCTTGAAGCCTCTCCCAGCCTCTCCTGCCTCCTCTCCACTTTCTTTCACAGGTGTTTCCTCTAATAAATTTCTCACATATTGAATCCCATCTTGGCATCTGTTTCTTGAAGGATCTAGACTAATACAATAATAAAATTCACATTTTTTTCATCATCCGCTATATGCCCAGGTATGTGCTACCTTGTTATCTCATTGAATGCTCTCAAATCCCAAGAGATAAGAATTACATTTATTTTAAAGAGGAAAAGCAGTTGCTCACAGAGGTAAAATTACCCAATATTACACATCCAGTAGATTGCAGAGTTACTGTTTGAAGAAGGTTCTTTTCTACTCCAGAGCCCCTGGTCTCCAACACTAAACTATAGCCGCTTTGAAGCAACTACAATTCCCTCCAAATCATATTAATACCAGTCATTCTTCTTGAATGTAACCATGATTGAAAAATGATGAGATTGTTATATAATCATGCATTCTATTTGGCTTTGTGTCAAGAGACTGTGACATGAAATTCCTGCCTTCACTGTGGGAGGAGTTTGGAAATGATTGATGTAACCTAAATTGAGGATTTAGGTTACTCATCTGAACCTACCACCGAAAGGTGCCTCAGTTAGTGTTGCCCATGCATCCATTCAACACCCCTAGCTAAACTCAGCTGCTTGGACTGACAGAGAGCTCATTCAGGAGTGGAAGCGCTGCTTCTGTGTTCCTCCTTCCCACGTGTGACTTTCCCCATTGTCAGGGAAGTCGTGGGGTCAGAGCTGGGGTTTTTGTTGTTATTTTTTTTTGTAGAAAATGAGAAAAATAAATGTTCCTCTCTCAAGGTTTCTGTTTGATAGTGTTTCCTAGACAAAGTAGAATTTTCACAGCACAAGTCCTTAGCTTGAGAGCTCCACTCAGTCAGCAGTTATTTTATGTGCCTTTTATCCAGCCTTTCTCATTTAAAAAAAGGAAAAAGAGAAATTTATCCACTCAAAGTGAGCTTTTTTGCTAAACTTGTGTCTTTCCCTTGTTTGTCATGTTAATTACATCCCAAACAACTCCCTTTCAGAGAATTCTGCAATCAAACTCTAAAGTCCCATCAGATGTACATTGGCTTTTAAAGTGGACCCGTTTTTTTAATTTAGCATATTTAGTATTATGTTTACCTCTAAATATGTGCAGATTCTGCTCCTCAGTATTCCTGCTCCTTCATCTACCTTGTGACCTACTACAGCAAGATATTTAATCTCTTGTTCCTCAGTTTCCTTACCTTTAAGATGGAGATAATAATAGTATCTTCTCTTGGAGGGTTATTATATAGAGTATACTATGTGCCAGGCACTCAATCCACATTAACATTTGCTAATTTGATAAGCAGATCTTGCTCAGCTAATTTTTGGTGATACAATTTCACAATTCTGTTCATTGATAGTCATATTCAGCAAACCGTACAAAGGAAGAGACTTTATCTGAAGGCTCCTTGGCTGGACAATATCTGTGGGTACAGATACCTTTAGAAAGAGTTTTATCTAGGAATGGCAGAATCTATGGAATCTCAACTTAATGAAATAGTAGATGCTCAGTAAATGTCACAGAAGCGTAAATGAAATAAGGGAAAGAGGGAATGTGGCCCATAATAGTCTTGGTCCTCTAAGGTAAGAGAGAAAGCTAAAGCCTCCATCAGTAAAAGGTTATTCCTTCAACATATTTAATAGAGGACTAATTAATTCAAGAGTTACTCAGGTTCTCTTCAGTGTTAATATTGAGTGTGGGGGTTCCATATTATAGAAATACTTGAAAGTTAAACCAATGAATAAGTCAGTAAAATTATTTTATTGCAGAAGTAGAGTGATGATGACTATTTTATCACTGTGCAGAAATTTCCCTGCCCATCCAAAGTGAGATTATACTCACCTTCCAGCCTAGTCTGTTTGTTTATAAACTCCAACAAGCAAAACAGTGCCAAAGGACACACAGAGTGTTTCCAAAGAACATGAAATTAAAATGCTAAGATGATGGCCAAAATTTTGGCAGGATAAATGTTTCCTATATATGTCAATCATGGTTATAGATTAACTGGAAAAGTTATTAGTTTAAGAAGGAAGAAGACAAAGAATCCTGCCTGACTTAAATAAAGAATTAAACTCATTTCAGAGGGAGAAGGATTTGTATGGTTCCTAATTGGACAATTTCATCTTGATCCTGGAGGAATCTAGAAATCCAGTGGGTTAAATGTTAGGTTTATATGTAATATGGAATCAGCTTAATCGGACCTTATAAAGCTTAATTGAGCACTCTCATACAAGAAGAAATGTGGTCATAACCCAAGGATGCCTAGGAATGAGAAATACTAATAGAAGGAAAATTTGTGGGCTCCCTGGCCATGCTTCAGAGTAGATTGTGGAAAAGTCTATGACAGAAGCAAATCTGCTTTTCTCTTAGACACTACTATGTTATAGTTCTGCCTTGTGGTATAGTTATGTGTGCACCTATCGTATTCCATCCTACTGGATCAGCTTCTTATAGGCCAACTCCATTTATTCATAAAATAAAGCAGGTATAGAATCCCTGTTTATTGTGAGCACTAGTAACACAAAGAAAAAGAACAAAAGATATAATTGCTGTTCTCAAGAAGACCATCATCTAGTTGGGTACTTGTAAAGAATTAAATTTGTATCTCCTAGTGCAGCAGTCTCCAAAGTGAGGTGTGCATGTTGAGGGTGTGGAGAGATCATAGTCGATAATATTAGAACATTAGATGATATTAGAATGTCTATTTACATTTTTTAATAAGAAATTATGTTTTACTAATATTGAATATGTGGATTTACATATAGTACATATCATTATACATAATTATATGCTAAAAAATACTTTTCGGGTGAAGAGATAAAGGTTTGAAGACAACTGTTGTAGTACATGGTACTTTATAGTCACTGGATGTCAGTAAATAATTGTTGAATGAAAACATTCATATCTCAGGTTACTAAATCTTCATATTTTCCCAGGTGCACTAAAGTCCATTTCATGTCCTTTTATCCACCTGTACTTCCTCTTCTGCGTGTTGCTTCAATGACCAGTTTGCCTCAAAACCCTATACAACTTATAGGTCCTCCCCCTTCTCCCACTGATTGACTCAGAGCTCCTAATTCAGCTATTTTAGTTGAACAGAATTGAATTTAATATTTCTCTTGAATGTATTTCTGATAGTGTTTTCACGAGGTAACACACAGCAAGCTTTACAGAAGATTCATTTCGGTTTCCAAGTGTGCACATTTTAAACCCAATGTTGTCTGAGCATCTCAAGTCAGCCTCGATATCAATGAGCACATTGAGACAAACTCTATGGGTCACCCAAAATGAGAAAATGTAGTTATGATTAGGTTTGTGAACTTTTTCCCTCAGACTCTTGCTCTACTTATTAATGCCCCTTTGAGAAAGAAAGTTAGGGTTTATTTTGAGGAGTTAGAGTAGGCTTTCTCAGCCTCATCACTATTGAGGTTTGGGACCAGTAATTCTTTGTTGTGGGGACTGTCCTGTGCATCATAAGATGTTTAGCATTATCTCTGTCCTCTACTTACTAGATGCCCATAGCAGTCCCTTCCCCTCACCATTTGTGACAACTATAATTGTCTCCAGACATTGCCAAATGTTCCGTGGGGAGTAAAATCGCCACAGTTGAGAGCCACTGGGTTAGGCTAAAATAGTATGAGGCATTAAAAAAAAAAGTACACTACAGTTCAGCAAACAATGGATTAACCATGTAATTAGGCTCAAAAATAACGTGAATATGTGAAATGTGAATAATCAAAAATGATTTATTTGAAAGGTTAGTGTCAACTCTAATCTACTGCTAATCAAAGTAATTTCAAGTTGTAACTAATAACTTAAATCTTACTTCTCTCAGATTTTGTTTAACTGTAGGGGACAGAGATTTTGAGCAGTGAGATGGTAAATGGTGGAACGATAATATGGAGGCTATACAGACAAAATAATAAATGGATAGAGGATGATTAATAGCATATTTTCTGCATAATCAAATGAATCGAGGCTATCAGGAAATTCTATCACTCATGAGATCCATTGGAAGGTGTGCCCAGAAACAGCTAAGAAAAGGTAGCATGGTATATGGGAGAAGATGATTCTTGAAATCTCATTATTAAAAAGTGGCTCAAGGTCAATTTCATAGCATGTTAGCAGAGAGCATGTTTTCTGAATGAGCTAGCTAATTTTACTCTAAAGGCTTCCTCAAAACTCTAGTTGGGGAGTCTTTAAATCTTCAAACATGAATATGTTGGAGAAGGGATTCAATTATGTGTGAGTTGAAAACAGGAATAGATCTGCTTGACCAATATATGTCTCCATTCCCGTGAGAACTAATGGAGGAACAAGACACCCATCCCAATAGGCTAACTGGATTTATGTCAGATGGGAAATTATTAGGAATCCAAGATATTGAAAACGCAACTTGGGTCAAAACTGTCAATTAAATGGAGAAATTATACACAAAATTAGGATTTCAGAGACCCAGATCTTTTGGCAGATAGTTAGGTTCTGAAGCCCTTTAAAATCAGAATATAGTCCAATGACCCTCGAGTGTAATCCCTCCCATTAAATTTACAATTCTTCAATGTTTGATACTGTCCAGGGAGCAAACAATTTAACACTTTCTTTTGTAAAATGTTTTTCTCTTCCTACCTGGCCTAAATTCGGACTCCAAGTCCTCTGTGGGCTGCAAATGGAAAGGTGCATGTCCTGTGGCAAGTGCCATCTATAATTCATGCTTCTGAAAATTAGAAATGGCTCTAGTTTATTGTTTTGTCACTATAGATTACACCTACAGATTGTTTAAATGAGAAAAATAAAGAAAAAGGGGCTCTGTATGTATGTAAGAGCATGTGTAATAGAATGCATATGAGCAATAAAGTGAAGGAAAGAGACATTGGCTATTGCATGTGTAAAGTGATATAGATTTTAAGTTATATACACATCATATTTGTTTATCTTATAGCAACTGCATGCACAGGCTTTAAAGCCATTTGAATATTAGCTTTTGCCTCATTGGGAAGCTGCCGTCACCAGTCTCTAGCACAAAGTCAAAAGGCATTTTAAGAATTGCTTACAATGAATTGTGGGTCATTTAAAATAAATTTCTAGGAAGCCTATTAAATCTTTTTCTTTCTTTACTACAAAACACCCCAAAGATCATTTCTCTAATGCATTGGTCTGTCAAATCTGTATAAACAAGAATAAATGTGAAAAAAGTAAAGAATACTAATCAAGAGACACAAGACATACACTGCTTAATAAATCTTGCCTTCAATTTATTTGTCTAGTATTACAAAGGCAGAGGAGATATCAATTAATATAGGCAAAGAGGACCCATAATTTATAATTAACTGGCAAGTGGTTTGTAACAAACAGCAGCAGCGAGTCTAATAGCCGGTAGAAAAATAACTAGTGTTGATTTGTCCCTCGGCAAATTAATAGAGTGCTTATCAATGACAGGGTTACATAAAACTGCTAAATAAATAATCATCAGTGAGTTCGAGTGAAGCAGATCTTTAACAAGCTTAATCTGAACCTCTTGACATCTGTAGACTATGAAGAGATTAAATGGTAAGAAAGGGAAGATACAGTGTGCGTATTGTAAGCCAGCTCGGTAACTGTACAAGATCATGTTCTTATGTAATGAATAAAGAAACATTTTTATTGCAAAATTACATTGAAAAATGATTTTCATTATAATTAGAGTGAAAATTATAAAAGATATATCAAGGAAATGCTGAATTGGAATTCACCAGATGAGAATTTCACTACACCTCTTAACAATGAAAACACATAATGTGAGTCACTTTTGATATATTTTTGCTCGTTTGCTTCGCTTTTATTACTCACCTTTGTACACGTCATGCTTTCCAACTCATATGTCACCACAGCTACATCAGTGAGCTTATTTTGGTTCTTATGGTTCCACTACAGAAGAAAATTAATCAAGGTCCTATGTTTAAATGGACATTTCCATTCTGCCTTCCCGACCACCCCCCAGCCATTTATATGGAATTCTAAGTTTCTGTTACAGGATGTTTTATTACTCATGGTTTGTATGGTGCACCATCTGCATTGCTGGGAATTAGCAGACCTGTATAATACCTCAGGTCCTTTTTATAAGAGATTTTTTAAATCAACCTTATTTGCAGGTATATTATCATACCACCTGTTTTTCCTTCCTTAATAAAAGGAATTGTTTAAATTAAAATCGCTAGGCTTTGGGGGCAATATCCTGAAGCAGAATGTTATCATGCGTCAGATATTAACTTTTTTTAAAGGTTGTTTTTTTAGAGCAGTTTAGGTTCACAGCAAAATTGAAGGGAAGATGCAGAGATTTCCCATATTCAACAGTGCCTTTTAAAGATATATATAGTTGAAGCCTCTCAGAAAATATGGAGATGCCCCAAATCTTAAATAGAAACCTGGTTTCCAGTGAGTTAAATATATATTCTCACAGGTGTTCCTGTGAGAGACAGAACACAAGAAATCAGTGCTGGAAAGCCACGGTCGCATCCAGTGTCGAAATTCTTTGCTTTTTAGGGTAGAACAGATCCTTACCACCATGTCCACATCCTCTGGGCTAGGGAATGCCCCCTCTGTAGGGGTTCACCATTAGATTTGTAAATTTTTGTCCTTCTTCTGAGCTAGAAGATTCAGAGCAGATGTAGTGGATCATTTACATTTTATTTTTAAGATATATCTTTGTCATGTTAAATATCGACTAGTACCAATGAAAACTGGTAAGTAATGAGTGGGAGTATGTGTGTGTGCGTCGGTAGGGTGCTTGGTAACTTACAACAAGCTACTCTGAGACTTCAGATATGACGTGACAATGCTCAGATCTTGGTTGTCAGCATTACTGCTTTCCTGAACTTCAGCCCCAATTTCCAGAAACCTTTTGGACGTCTTTCCCTTAGTTTTGTATAAGAAACTGAACTTATAGTAGTTAATGGCATCATCTTTCACCAAGTCTTCAAACTTAATCAACTAGGAGACGTCCTTAATTTCCTGCTCTCCCTTCTGTCCTCTGTACCCTCCAAACCCACCCAAATGAATCTCTGTATTCTTTTAATTGTACATCTAACAGCACTCTTTAATATATCCCCTCCTATTTCTACTGCCACCACCTTTGTTCAGGCACTTATCATATCTTACTTGAGATTTTGTAATAGCTTCTGTGGTAGGAAGCTTCTGTGTAATAGCCCCCCAAAAGCATCCATCTCCTAGTTCCCAGACCCTATGATTATGCTACATTACATGGCAACGGGAAATTAAGGTTGCAGATGAAATTAAGGTTGCTAATCAGCTAACCTTAAAATAGGGAGATTATGGAGTGAGTCCAATTTCTGGATCTTCAAAAGTGGAAAAAGGAGGCCAGAGCGATTTGATGAGAGAAGGACTCAACTCACTATTGCTGGCTTTGAAGATGGAGGAAGGGCCCACAAACCAAGGAAAGCGGGTGACCTCTAGAAGCTAGAAAAGACAAGGAAATAAATTCAGCCTAGAGCCTCCAGAAGGAAGACTACCATATCAACAGCTTGATTTCAGCCCACTGAGACCTGTGCCAGACTTCTAACCCAAGAACTGAAAGATAATAAATTTGTGTTGTCTTAAGCCACTAAGTTTGTGGTAATTTGTTATGATAGCAATAGGAAACTAATACAGCTTCTTAGGAAATTTTCCTGACTTCAGCTTCCTCCTCTTGGATCTATGTTCCATACTTTTCCCAAAATAGTCTTTAAAAAGAAATATCTAGCTATGACGCTTTCTTGCATTACATTCTTCAACGGTTTCCTATCCTGACCAGGATCAAACTGTACTGCTTTGTCATGGCACCCAGGGCTCCTCATTATCTGGTCTTTTCCAGCTTTTACTCCTGTGCTGTTCTCTCCCTTCCCCATAATCACAAAATATATTCTACATACCACACCCGTTATCTTAATCACAATTTCTGGAAAATACCGATAACCTTTATGACTTCTAAGTGCTTGTTTATACTGATGACTTTTTGTGGTATGCTCATTCCTCGTCTTCTTCCTGATGTAACACCAAAAATGAAATTCTTCGGTACTCGGTTCAACATGTGTCTTTCATGCCTATTCACATGATACAATCACTCTGGCTCCTACTTACTGTGTTGTCCATACTGCACTCCACTGGTCTAAACACTTTACAAGGATTAACTCACTTACTCCTCACAACGTCCCTATGAGAAAGAGATATTGTTGTCTCCATTTTATGGAAGATTAAATTGATACACAGGGAGGTTAAATAATTTTCCCAAGTTATAAAGCTAGTAAGAGGTGGATCTGAAATTCAGTCCAAGGCAGTCTGACTCCAGAATCTGTGCTCTGAACACTACTTTATACCTTCTCTATCTAAACCATGGTCACAAGTGAATAAAGAGAATAACTGCTTTTTTGGTTTTGTGGAAAGGGGAAACTTAGTTATTTAAAATGCTGTTTTACTGGAGGAGTTCACAACATGATACAACGATAGACCCTACCCTCTGTGGTTTCATTAGCTTTGATGTATTTGATTCATCAAGCAAAATCTTTCCAGGCCAATATTCCATTTGCTAAGTTTTTAAAAAAAATTTGCATCTATGTCCATAAGGAATATTGATCTGTAGTTTTCTTGTAATGTCTGTTTTTGGTTTTGCAATTGGGATAATGCTGGCTTCATAAAATGAGACAGGAAGTATTTCCTTCTCTTCAACTTTGTGGAAGAGCTTGTGTGAAGGTGGTATTATTTTCTGACATGTTTGGAAGAATTCAACAGTGAAGCCATCTTGTGTTAGAGTTTTCTTTGTGGGAAAGTTTTAAACTTCAAAAAAAATTCTTTTAAGGTATAATAGGGTTATTCAGATTATCTGTTACTTCCTGAGTTCTGGTAGTTTGTTTCTTCAAGGAATTTTTCCATTTCATCTAAGTTGTTGAATTTATTGACATAAAGTTGATATACTATTCCCTTATCCTTTCAATATACTGAAAATCTTAGTGATGTCACCTCTCCCTTTCCTAATATTGGTAATTTGTGTCTTCTCTCTCTCTTTTTTACTAATTAGTCCGGCTGGAAGTTTACTAATTTTATTGAGTTTTTTCAAAGAACCTGCTTTTGATTTCACTGATTAGCTCTCTTTTTTCTCTGTTTTCCATTTTATTAATTTCTGTCCTGATATTTATTATTTCCTTTCTTTTGCTTACATTGTTTACTTTACTCTTTTTTTTTTTTTGCCGTGGGCATTGTGTTTGTTTCTTGTGGTGGAGGCTGAGTTTCTGACTTAAGATCCTTCTTTCTAACACAGACCTTTCATGTTATAAATACCCTTCTCCCATCGCCAATACTGTTTTACAGGACTCCACGAATTTTGATATGTTGTATTTTCATTTTCATTCAGTTCAAATTACTCTCTAGTTTCTCTTTTGATTTCTTCTTTGACCTATAGTTTATTTAGAAATGTGTTAAAATTTCCAAATATTTGAGAACTTTCCAGAAATCTTTTTGTTTTGATTTTGTATTTAATTTCTTTGTGGTTAGAAAACATATTTTGTAAGACTTGAATTCTTTTACATTTACTGAGACACGTTTTATGGCCCAGAATATGATTTATCTTGGTAATTATTAGGTGTACATTTAAAGAATGTGTATCTAATGTTTATGGGGTGTTTTATGTATACAGTCATGTGCCACATACTGACTTTTTAGTCAACGGGAGACCACATATGTGACAGTGGTCCCATGAGATTAGTACCGTAGAGTCTAGGTGTGTAGTAGGCTATACGATCTATATGTGCGTGCACTCTATGATGCTCGCACAATGATGAAATCACATTTTTCAGAATGTATCCCCACCGTTAAGTGACACATGACTGTATATATCATTTAGGTCAATTTAGTTGATACTATTTTAAGGTCTCTATACCCTTGCTGATTTTCTGTCTGCTTGTTCTATCCATTATTGAGAAAGGAATATTGAAATCCTAGATTATACTTATGTGTTTGTTTCTCCAAGGACTCCTCAGTTTTTGCCTCATTTTTTTTGAAATTCTGTTATTAGGTGCATAAACATTTAGGATTTTTATGCCTTCTTCATGACCTGGTTCTTTTATCATTATAATATGACATTCTTTTCCCTTGCTAATATTCTTTGCCCTGGCATCTTCTTTGTCTGATATTAATATAGTCACTCCAGCTTTCTCTTAATTAGCATTAGAATGGGACATCTTTTTCCATCTTTTACTTTTGAAGTATTTGTTTCTTTATATTTAAATTGTGTTTCTTATAAATGGCATATAGGCCATGATTTTTTAAATTAAATTTCACAATCTTTGCCCTTTAATTGGAGAGTTTAAACCACTTCTATTTAATGTGATTGTTGATATGGTTAGGTTAAGTTTATCATCTTTCTGTTTGTTTTCTATTTGCCACATCTGTTCTTTGTTCTCTTTTTTCTCTTCTTTTGCTGTCTTCTAGATTAATTATTATTTATGATCCCATTTTAATCTCTTTTGCTGGCTTAATCGCTATAACTCTTTGCTTTTTTTTAGTGCTTGTTTTAGGGTTTATAGTATATATCTTTGATTTATCACATTCTACATAAAATGTTACTATACCATGTCCTGTAGAGTATAAGAATCTTGTAATAGTATACTTCCAGTGCCTCCCCACCTCAGTCTTTATGCTATTGTTGTCAGACATTTTTCTTATACATATGTTATAAAACCCACACCACATTGTAACTACTTTTGTTGAAACAGTCAGTTATCTTTTAAAAGATTTAAATAATAAGAAAAACCTCTTAAGTAGTTACCCATTTGTTACCATTTCAGTGCTCTTCATTCCTTTCTAGACATCTATATTTTCCTCTGGTATCATTTTTCTTTCTCTCAAAGGGCTTTCTTTAACATTTCTTGTAATGCAGATCTGCTGGTCCTGAATTTTGCAGATTTTTTACATCTGAAAAAAAATTTCATTTCACTTTTATTTTTGAAAGGTATTTTCCCTGGGTATAGAATTCTAGGTTAGCAAGTGTTTTTTTGTGTGTGTTTTTTTTTTTCCAATATTTTAAAGATGTTGCTCCCTGGCTTCACCTTTGCATTGTTTTTGAAGAGAAATCTGCTGTAATTTTTATCTTTGATCCTCTGTATGGAATGTGGCTTTTCCTCTAGCTGCTTTTAATATTGTTTTTATCATTGATTTTGAGCAATTTGGTTATGATGTACTTTGGGGTAGTTTTTCTTCATGTATCTTGTACTTGGGTTCATTGAGATTCGTGGATTTGTGTTTTATAGTTTTTTTTATATTTGAAAAATTTTCAGCCTTTATTTCCTTAATTTTTTGCCCCACCCCCCTTCTCTCCTTATAGGATCCCAATTATATGTATATTAGGCAACTTAAAGTTGTCCCTCAGCTTACTGATGCCTTACTCTTGAAATTTTTTTTCTCTCTGTTTTATTTTGGATGGTTTCTGTTGCCATGTCTTCAAATTCACTAATCTTTCCTAATATCATGACTAATCCCATCCAGGTTAGTTTTCATCTCTAGGAGTTTGATTTTGGTCTTTTTAATCCTCCACGTCTCTTCTTAACTCTTTGAACATATAAAATACAGTAATAATATCTGTTTTAATGTCCATGTCTCCCAATACTAACATTTGTGTCTATTTTTGGTTAGTTTTAATTTATTGATTTCACTGCTCATTCAGCTTGTATTTTCCTGATTCTTTGCATATCTGGTAATCTTTTACCCTGTTGGGTGCTAGTTATTTTTGTATTTCTGTAAATATTTGGATCTTTTATTCTGGGAAAGTTGAATTTTGGAGGGTCTTACTTTTACTATTTTTAAGTGAGTCCAGAGCAGTTTTGTTTAGCATAGGGCTAATTATTTCCCACTAGCGAGGCAAGAAACTTCTGTGTATTCTTCACAATACTCTGTGAATTATGAGGTTTTCAGTCTTGCCGGTGGAAACAGGGACTCTCCCAGCCCTGTGTGGGCAACAGGCAGTGTTTTCTCCTATCCTTTCAGTTGCTTCTTTCCCCCAGGCCTGTGCTGATAAGTACTCTGTTGGATGCTCAAGGAGGCCCTCTGCAGATCTCCAAGTTTCTTTCTCTGTGCAGCTTTCTCTTCTCTGGTACTTTGCCCTGTAAGCTCTAGCTGCCTGTGTCTCCATATACTCTCAGCTCTGTCTCCTCCGCTGGGCTCAGCCTGGGTCCCCCCTCCCTGTACCACAACCTGGAAACTCTCTCAAAGCTGGTGTTAATGGCAATGGTAGGGCTCACCTCGTTTGTTCCCATCACTTAGAGATCACTGTCCATTGCCTGATATCTAGTGTCTGGAAAACCATTATTATTATCTGGTGTTTTTAGTTTTTTCAGGCAGAGGTTAAATGTGGTCCCTTTTACTCCATCTTGGTCAGCAGCAATGTCAGGTTAACATTCTTATTGCTCTCTGAGGGTCTTTTTGTTGAGCACAAAGATCCAGGACCCAAGGTCTGAATTTTCTGTTTTGAAATATGAATGCTGATAGGCCAGAAGCTTTCTCAGGCTCAGTGACCTATGTGCATTTGCTAGGATTAAGCAATTGGTGGTCTCTGGCAGAAATGGGTTATGCAAGGAAAGCTTCTGGAGAGACTGTTCTTATAATACTAACCCACCCAGTGACCCTAGCTACATTCTGTAGCACTTAGGGCTAAAGTTGTATAAAGACCACCTCTATACTCTGCTCCTATAATAAAAAGTCATGTCATAAAAATAGGCATAGGTTTTTCTTAACAGACCCATAGCATTGGTCTGAAAGGTAAGCAACTAAATCTAAGGCTCCAATAATCATGTACAAAGTTTTGAGGATTTGGTGAGAAGTTTTACTGCTTACACGCGGTAGTTATTTTTGTCTGTTTTTACCAACTGCAGCTCCAAAAGTGTCCCTGGGTCTGACATTTCACAGGATCATTTGCCTTTTAAATGTGTCGCTCACTTTTGTATGACTGATCTGCAGAGCCTAGGACCAAACATTCATTCTAGGAAACTGTGTAAAATAATCACAATCTTTTCCTTGATTTGGCAAACCCCAAGTATTGAGAAAACACCCAGTGCCACCCCAACCCTCATCTCTGGGAAAGCACAGACAGCTCTAAGGACTTGTCCAGCTGGCCCTCCTATCTGTAGGCTGCACCATTCCACCGTCACTGGAAATTCACCATTAGTTAATCATTTCTAAGAGGATGCTTAAAGATATTTGTTTGAAGAGTAGTAGGAGTTCCATTTGAGCCAAAAATGTGTTCATCTGAGAATTTGGGCACATTTAGGTATGTTTAAAGACTGGCGGTACAAGTTTCTTTCTAGCATATTTACTAGAAGAATCAGGTCCTCCTGAGAAAGCAGAGATGTTTGTGCCAGAGCAGTGAACTACATCAAAGGAGGGGCTCCTCTGCTAAGGAGAACAACTGGACCCCAGGGCTATGTGGCTACTTTATCCCACATGGGATTTAATCACATAGGCTGTTTTGTAGTTCTGTGAATAAATCCTACTTTCTCCTATTTTTTCTCCATGTATCAGCTCAAATAAGAATACAATTGAAAGAAGACTGGTTGTTAGGCAATCCCTTAGCATCACATAGATTCTGATACCTTCCCTCTGGCCAGTGGAATGATAGGCTTATACTAGGCCACATGAAGTCAGGCCGAGGTGCGGCTATGGGAAGATCTAAAGAGTGAGGATGGCGAATTTCCCCAGAGAGAAATTAGGGAACTATTCACAGAGTGAGAAATAGATATTACACGGCAAAAATCACAGATATCTACTCAGCAGCCAAGCAAAAATATCAGCACTGAGCACTTGCCAAGTGCAAGGTATAGAGCTCGGCACTGAGGAGCAAACAGACAGTAACTAACAACAACAACGACAGCTAACACTTATTGAACCTTTGTATGTGCAAGACTATGCCACATGCACTTTCTTATTTAATTCTCAGAACAATTTGATGAGGCACATCCTCTTGTTATTCCCAAGTACAGATGAGAAAACTGGGGTTGGGACATTCACTCAGGGCACACAGCAGTGGAGTCAGGTAGTAGATCTCTTCTCTTAATAGCTACAATCTATGACTTGATCCTGCCCTTTAGGAGCTTACAGTCTAGCTGTACAGAAAATATCTATAATTTAAAAAATAAAGATTGATATCAGGCAATAAATAGTAAGTGTCATGTGCAATACGTGTAAATTGTACAGACCATACATACTATAGTATTTCCGATGAAGGGAGCTTCCTTTCCTGTTGTGGATGACCAAAATGCTTCACTGAGGAGATATGATTTGGGCTTGCCTTGAAGAAAAATATAGGGCATGTGGAGACAGAGATGAAGTGAGGAGGAAATAACAATCCAAAAAAAGAGAACAAGAGAATTTAAGCTAAAGAGTGAGGAAAGTCTGAGTTGTGATTCTTTTACCTGTAAATGGACAGGTGTTTACCCCAAAAAAGAATTGGTTGTGTGTCTCAGGCAAATTAACATGCATTTATGGTGCGTGTTTGTGTGTGAAGTGCAGATGTACGTGAAAGCGTTTCAAATATTTTATCAAAGCTGAGAATGATGCACCATGAAGTAGATCCAAAGCCTTAATTAGACTCATATTTCCTTGGGATTACATAGAGGGCTTTCACATTTTTTTGTTAAAAAAAATTTCCTTGAATGATAGCAAAAGAAGGGGGAGCTCACTTCATTGACCGTGCTTTCTGAGCTTCCTTATAAGCTGTTATGTAATTGGTAGAATCTCCCTCATCGGGATCAGGCCCCAGCAGCTGTTGGGAGAATTTGTCCCTGACTCCACCTTTGCTGGCAGGAACATGACGCTGCCCTGAGGGGGCTTTGTCAACCTTCTCAATGGTTTTCATTTCATGTCCCCCAACCGTTAGATGGATCCTTTTAGAAATGCATGTTTAGCGTTTGCTTATATCTGGTTTGGTAACTGGATGAGTTAGGGTCTTTGGGATTCCGATACAACGGATAAAACAGAGGTGATTAGGGAAAAGAGGATCATTAAATATTTACAAGAACACCGATGCTTTTGTTCAAACAGTACTTTTCATTTGAATTAATTCTTGTTCTACTTTTCTCCTATTTCCATCTGTATATCCTTTTGCATTAATAGCACACTTTTGAATACTAGAATATTTGGTGGCACTCTTGACAGAGTTAAATTGCATCCACAACTATCATACAGTTCATGTGGTTGCCCTTTATCATTATGTAGCTATTTGAGTAAAGCTGTTTATTGTCCTGGGCTACTGCATTATGCTCTCAGGAGGCAAAGTTCTTCCATATTCTAGAAAACATTCCATTTTTCTTTTGCATTGGCTTAGTGCTGCACATTATAATTTCTTTCTCTCTCTCTCTCTCCTCTTCCTTTTTCCTCACCTCTTTTTTTTCTTTCTTCCTTCCTTCCTTTCTTATTTCTTTCTGTTGGCAGCAAATTGTCCTTATCTTCTTATCCTGAGACTAGCTTAGTTAAATTGCTCCATTGGATAGATACCATTATAATTCAGTTATAACCAAAAAAAAAAAAAATTTGTATATTGATAAAAATTTGGTAGTTCATATGGTAAAGCTTGAGGGTACCTCACGCAGTATATGGTATCACAACAACTGAATAACACTGTCCTAATATTATTTTGGTAAAAATTTCTAATAACTAATCCTGACCCAGTTTCTCTGATTATGCCCTTCATATTTCCAGCCAGACATTCATTTATGTTTTCCTTTATGTTACTCTTTTATTTTCCTCTGATATAGAGGATCTGGAAAAAATATGCTTGTTTATTATTTATTTATTTTGCTGAGGAAGATTCGCCTTGCGCTAACATCTATTGCCAATCTTCCTCTTTTAATTTTTTTTTTTTTTTTTTTTTTTTGCTTGAGGAAGATTCACCCTGAGCTAACATCTGTACCAGTCTTCCTCTGTTTTGTATGTGGGACACTGTCACAGCATGGTGAGTGATGTAAATCTGCACCTGGGATCCGAACCCAGGCTGCTGAGGCAGAGCCCGTGGAACTTTAGCCACTCGGCCACAGGGCCAGCCCAAAATATACTTATTTAAATCTAAATTATAATTTGAAAGTTCTCCAAAAATATCCTGCATCTTTATGAACATGTATTGTGGTTATAACAAAAGATAGCCAAATCTTAAAAAATAAATGTCAAAAAAATTTTTTAATAAAATGAATAAATGTCAGCACCATTCTATATTCTTTCTGGATGTGATACATGGGCCGCCTTTACAGGCAGCTATCATATTGTAATTAGCAAAAGAGATCCACTTTATTAGTGGTCCACTGCAATTTTGCTTTTCACTGCAGGATCAGAAGTAATTTGCAAATAAACTTTAAAATATAGTCCAATACAGTATGCCAGCCTTGTTTTTTGAAGTTTTGGCAATTACATCTTCCATAGTAAACAATATCAACCATCACTTACCACATCACCACCACCCAAACCAAAAAACTAAGCTGAGATCTTGCTTCTCAGCTCTGTGCTTTACTTGAGAGATGTTCTATCAATAGTCCCTTGAGTGCTCTAACCCTTTGTAGGTCATTTAGTAATGTTATCATTGTCTGCTCATTCTCAAGCAGTAGGAAGACCCAATGCTGGACACCCAGGCATGGTGCCCAGCACAACCTTTCAGGGCTGGAGCTTTCACCAAGTTGTCAGCAATATGCTGTGGAGAGTCAGTCATACAATCCAGCTCCCTCAATTATGAGAGAAATAAAAATGATTTTTTTTTAATTCTGAAGATCTTTTTGAGAGCATGTATCTTAATCACTTTGGGCTGTTAAACAAGTACCATAGATTGGGTGGCTTATAAACAACAGAAATTTATTTCTCACAGTTCTAGAGGCCAGAAATCTGAGCTCAGGGTGCCAGCCTGGTCAGGTTCTGGTGACAATCCTCTTCCGGGTTACAAACTTCCGTCTTCTCATTGTATCCTCACAGGGCAGAAAAAGAGCTAAGGAGCTCTCTGGGGTCTCTTTTATAAGGGCATTAATGTCGTTCGTGAGGGCTCCACCCTCTGACCTAATCACCTCCCCCAAACCCCACCTCTTAATACCATCACATCGGGGGTTAGGATTTCAACATATGAATTTTGAGGGAACACCAATATTCAGTCCATAACAGCATGCAAAGTGAAAAGGGCAAGTTCTTTAAAAGAGAGGGAAAAAATGAAGGACGGTGAGAATTCTGAGATGGAAAAAGTAGGCAGCTGGGCCAAAGCTAGTGTGTTTGGACTGAAAGGGCCCTTAGTGATCATCAGGAGACTGGTGTGAGTGAAATACTGGCATTTTCTCTTTCCTCCCTTCTGCCCACTCACTGCCAGGACTCCAAATCAGAACTCAAACCTAAAAAAATAAAATGGAAGGTCTCACTGTGCATTGGATATATAACAGTGTGTTTCCATCTAAACCTCTTTCTGTTCTCTAGATTGACAATTTACATCATACAAATCACACAGTGAGAGAAGCACCACTCTATTAAGGAGTTCTGGAAATGGCTGGTCCTTATGGAACTAGCCAGGCACATGGACACCTGGTAAAGATCTGAAGATGACAGGAAATGCAGGCAAAGTCCTATGTGTTAGCCTTTGCCCCAGGTGCCATGCCTATGCCAACCTGCATACTGACTTGAACTTGGCACTCTCCAACACTTCAGTTAGAAGGCTGAGCCTGCCTTCTAACTCTACTGACCTACAGTGGGTTACATAGATCCTGACTCCCTAGTGTTATCTTACAGTTCTGTTTATATCCCCAGAACTCGTTGTTATGGACTTCACTATGGTGTCTCCATTCTAACCTCTCTCCCCGTGGCACGGCGATTCCTGTAAACCCAGCAGTAAAACCCAACAGCAGAAGTTGACAAAGCTGCATAGTGGGCTCCTCTAATTCATGTCTATCCCCCTCTGAATGCTGATGTGTTCCTGAAATGAGGGAGCTTTAAATACCCTTGTTGACATTGGTTTAAGATCTCTCTGTCTGAGGTACTATCAGGGAATTCGCAGGGCATTCATCAAAATCAAGCTGATGCAAGCATGAATACTCACAAGAAAGAGCTCTTTTATGCTGAAAACTGCTGAAGGCTGGAAAAGGGGCCAATTTATTTAAATTATCCCTCTAAGTGTCAAGCCCCACACTTTCTGGAAGGGTCCGACAACTGTGGGTTAAAGAAAGTTTTCTCAAATTTATAAATAAATTAATGATGGTAGAAAGTTAACCTGGGAAATCAGAGTAACAGAAAGTAATCGCCATTGGTGTTGATACAGATGTAGGAAAACACAGTTTTCTGCTATTAAGCTTTTAAATGTCATCAAATGGCAGTTTAGTAGATCATTTGCTAATAATGATTAAATTTCTCCTTAAAATGTTTCCTTCATTATTCTTCAGGTAGAAATGTGTAATTCAATGATTGTTACATCAATTACACTTAAAAAGCTCATTAAAATACTGAAATATTATCTCTTGTAGCTGGAGTACTTTAAGAGTACTATACTAATTATAAAAGAAATAAACTCTTATAATAGCACCATTTGAACTGATGCCTTATAAATTCTTAATGTAAAGCTAACATGTAAAGTTTAAATCAACTATATAGATCCAATAAAACAAAACCTTTTTAATCTTGTTTTACCTTCAAAAGGACTCTGATTATTCTAATTAAATAATGCATGATATAATAAAGATCTAGAGTGTGTGATTATTTCATTGGCAATTGAATATTGGCGCTTTTTATTTATGCAAGCAATGTATCACAGACAATATGCATCAAGCATTAAAATATTGATACAATTACACCTAGCCTGCCGAACCAATAAAAAAAAATCTGTGACATGACTCTGCTGATGATACGAGGACAGTTTGAAATCCTTTTTAAATTTTAATACTCTGATGTGCTGGGTTATGCTAATTCTGCTAAGAAATAATGCCTCCAAGATTCACTGTTGTTCTTTTTATTCCTGTGAGTGAACAAATCCAGCTTTGCTCAGCATGGCTAACAAGTAGAGTTTGCTTCTGTACACATTTGACCATTCTTTTTTTGAGAAAGATAAAAAGAACAGTAAGGTTCGGGGTTAGTTTGTTTGTTTTTAAGGGTATTCATTCATATTATAATGACTTTTCTCTAATTTTCTCATTTACTAGTTTCACAGTTCCTTTTAAAACATTCAAATGCTCTTTATTCTTAAGTCCTTTCTCAACGGAGCGAAGGGTGAGGGAAGTTTTCCTTGTAGCTGTTTTATTATTAAAAGCGTTGGCAAGTGACGGCGTGAGGCTCTGAGCCTGTCCCAGAAGTCCTCCATGGAAGCAATAGATGACAGAATTTTTCTGCCATATGCACACCTGGGGTTCAGTGTTACATAGCTGACCCATTTTTTCACCTGTGCGAATGGACCCCAAATGCCTTTGTTGTTCTGTGTACAGAAGTACACAAAACACTGAATTACAGGAGTAAATCAGTACATAATTGTTGACTTAAAAAAAAGGCGGAAACAGAAACAGACTCTCTGCTCATTTGGCTGCTGAAATGTTTGTATGATTCTGGGGACCTTCCTCTCTGCTTTTAAAATATTTTTAGACACCCTGCCCTGGCTAGAGGGGAAGATGTTTTCTATTTTCCCACCTGGCAGCAGTGTTAATATGGAAGGATGCGGAGATTCATAATACAATAGCTGTGCAAGGAACCAAAAAAAAAAAATTATGTAGTTAAACCTGTGTGTTTTACACTGGAGGCATCCGAACCCTTGAAAGGTAAAGAGGTTTCACAGCCTTTCTTTCTCTTGAGCAGTCTCAGATCAGAGTGGGGTCTGATGGGATTTCCATCATACCATTCTTGGCCAGTCCTCCTCAGTGATGGTTATCTGGGAGACCCGATGAACACCCTTGTCCCTAGGCAAAAGCTGCCTGCTATCTTTGCTTTCCAAAGAGGTGCCAGGTATAATATGGATCTCTGAAAGACATGGGAATTGTTGAGCCTATAAACAGAATATATGCATTGTAGCAATTTAATTGCATTTTAAGACCCCAGAGTTGTACTCTGGAGCCAATAATTATGTATGCTCCATCTTCACCTTTCCTTCCAGTGACTATAGTTCCCCTTTTAGCAATGTCAAGTGGATTTCCTCCCTCTTTCCCTATATGAATAAGTAGCAGTGGCTGGCGATGATACAGCACAGTTGATCATCATGAATGTCTATAGGATGTCATATTTATGCTCTTCTGTTTAGCTTAAATCTTACTCGGGTTCTAATAGCAAACAGTCCAGTTACAATGGGCTGGCATTGCAAAGCATCTGCTCAATTCAGATAAATAAGACCAATGTGTTTGAAGGGCAAAGTTTCAATACAAGTAGCTTGCCATTTCATTTGGAGATGCAATTCTTACGTATCATAAATAACGAAGGGGAAAGGGATCGTTTGCTAATTGATTAATTATCTTGTAAATGTATTACAAACCTGTGGAGTGCTGGCTAGGTGTGTGCAGGAGACCTCGGCTGCTTTCTTTTCTCCTTTGTGTTTGTAAGTACAAGTGGTGATGAGGCTCTGGACTCACAAAGCTGGCCTCTGTTACACCGGGCTGGAGGCCTCATGCCATGAAGTATTTGTCGTTTTTCAGCCCTTGAAAACCATTTGCTGTTGGATGCAGGTACGTGTGTGTGCACGCTGGTGCGCAGAAGCATACAAAAAGGAGAGAAAATTAAATTTCGAGTCCAAGCCATCCCATAAGTTAACAGTGTAGTTAGAGATGGCAGACTGTCCTCTTTTGCCTTTATTTTTACATTCTATAAATGAGCAGAGTTATTCTGAATAACAATCTTTTGTGGACTAAAAGCGCCAAGGATTAAAGATCAGGGAGAAGAGTGTTTGCGAAGTGCAAAAGCTAGTGAGGTTGCAGTGCCTTGATAACCACAGAAGAGCCGATGATTAACATTCCTGCTTCCTAGGCAAAGGGGCAATTGGTCTTCCAAAGGCGTAGCCTACTGCTCTGTTTCTACCTATATGAAAGTAGCTGATTTAGTCAGAAAGGTGACAGTTAAGGCTCTTTGCTGGCAGAATTTTTGCATCTTCCCAGTGCCTCGTTTCCCCGACTTTACCACAGAGGCTGTCCATCACGGTTGTTATGCATGCAGGCTGAGTGAGCCCGCAGGGGATCCTAGTTATTTACACTCTTTTTCAAGCTTCGAAGCTGTTATAATCATTCGCTGTCAACTTTGTGCTGACACTGAGTTTTAGTTTGTGTTTTTTATGCTCGGTTTGGGTCTAAAATACTGGCATCCATGCCCTACACTGTAATTCCATGGGTGACTGAGCTGACCAGCCGTATCCTGTATTACTAACAGAGCCCTGGAGTCCTGTTACATATGGAAATTTCAGAATTTGTTGATTGTGGACAATAAACAGAGTCATCGGGGCTTTGTGCTTTTGTCCTGGTGGTGGCCCTCAAGAATAAGCCATGCACCCTGTTTCATCTCATGCATTGTCATCTTTAAAAACATGTAAGTATCAGTTTCATTTGCCCCTGAGTTGTAAAGTTGGAACAGGCAAACTTTCCCTCTGCAAAACCCAGTGTGATTTTCCGACGTTACTCTTTCCTCCAGATCCCTGTGAAAAGGACAAGGCTTATCATCTCCCCTTGTGGATGTCCCCTCCCCATTCCTTTCTGCATTGTGTGAGGCCAAATACATGCCAGAAATGCATTCATGGTTCAGATGAAAATAAAAGTGTTGTCCTGGGTGGTATGGATGACAAGGGACAGATGATAAAGACCCTGGGTAAGGCCACCAAAGGGATGTGAGTGATATGCTTTTAGAGTTCGTCAACGGACATTTGCATGCTCAGACTTCAATGCCCCGCATGCTAGTCATGCAAGGAATAAACACCTTCCCTTCGCTTGTGAACAATTAAGCCCAGGGCCTGAAACCTTTAATGACAGGGCAGGCAACGATTTCTCCGTGTTTAAAATGTACTATGTTCCCGTTCACCATGCCCATCTCCAATATGAAAATTTCATGTACGTTGGGGCCCAAAGGGAGCGATCCACAAAGTGATATGACCCTATTCTTAACTGGACTTGAAATAAAGCTGGTCAAGGAGCTTGTGTGCTCGGCCAATGTAATAAAGTAGACAAATAATTACTGAGCAAATCAAACACACTTACACCTCAGATGATTTTGAAATATTATCTATAATCGGGCACTTCTGTGCTAGGAGGAAAGGTTAATAAAGTAATTTAAAAAAGATTGTGTGGAGTATTATAGAATCAGAAGAGGACTGGTGATCATAATTGTTAATCTCCTAAAACACCCGTTCTGCATCGCACACAGCGGATATTTTAGTATATATTCTTATTGTGTATTCCACTTATTACTATCTTAGCTTTCTTAATTATCCCTCATAAAAATTTTACTTTAGATTTTTTTTTTTGGTATAAAAAAAGTTGATATGATTATTCCAGCAGACTAGCAAAGTGTATGTCAGTCTTGATGTGTAGATGTGTAAAGAAGACTATCATCTTTGGAAATTAATTGTCTTTATGTATGTCCCATGGAAGAATAATACTGGAATAGGCACTAGATACTTATATATTAGCAACCTTCTTCTTGCTGTCATTTGTGAAGGATAGTTGGGGAATAACACAACTTTTGCAGTTGGAATTGTTGGAGTAGAGAACGGTAATTCTGAGCTAGCTGGTGGTAGTTAACACTCTTGAGATAAAGCTAACGTATGGTTGTGGGATATATCCGTAGGAAGATCTGTTTACATAAAAGAAAACTCCTGTTTTCATTAAAAAAGTCTTGTAAAAAGTAAATTTCAGTCACTCTTCTATTGATGAATTGCTTTAATAGAAGGAAGAAAAGGGGAGGAGGGTGTGCACCCGATCACACAAGTCCCACTTTCACCCATAACTAACTGTTCCCCAGGGCAGTTTGGTTTAATCTGCAAAATAGGAATAACAAAAAGTCTGCCTCATAGGACTTTTGAAGGGCATAGGAAAGAACTATGTAAACTTCAAAAGCACCTGCTAAAAATGTTATTTATTCTTTGTTTCACCAAATTTTCTGTTATATTCATATCATAATATTTTTTCATTTAGAAGTATTTAAAAATATTTAATGTTTAGTTATGCAACTAGTTTTTACTTAAATTAAGCCCACACTGGCTAGAAATATATTTTTAGTGTTTTCCTATGCAAATAATTTGCACTTTAGATTATTGCTCTCATTTGGCCCTGCTGCCTCTTCTGAGTCACCTCATGCTTTTCTCCTTTCACTTCCCAACATCTCAAACTGGTGATGAACCACTCCTATACTTTCACATTCACTTTAGCTGTAGCCTCCTTGTACCCATGCTTCTGTGCCTTCTGTGCCTCTGAAACTGACCTTGCATTAGTCTCCACTGGTCAGTGATCACTTCTCCAAACCATGCCTTTGACCTGTCTGTGGCACTTGGCTGGCGTGCTGGAGCCTTAGGAACGCTTGGCCTCTGTGACACACATGCTCCTGGTTAGCCACCCACTCCTGCTTCATGTTCCCCTTCCTCCTTCTTCCTGCCTGGAGAGGATGCTCTATGGGCTTAGCTGGAGCCTTGGCTCTTCTCTCTTCACACTCCCTCCTTTGGAGGCTCTGTCCATTCCTGCAGCTTCCAAGTTAGCCTCGCTGCCTCTTACTCTGCCCAGATCTCCCTTTCAAGCCTCAAACTCCAATCCCTCATAAGAACATAAACAAACACAGCTCTGGCTGCAGCTGTGCAGGGCTCTGCAACTAGCAGGAGTGACTGTAGCTGTCAGAGTGAACAGATTTGAGAAGGTTTATTTTAGAGTCAGGTGAATGAGAGTCTTAATTCCTGCAGATTGAAGCAATAGTGAAGTTGTTCATTTTATGTGATTTTGGTGTAGAACCAAGCAGACTTCATGAAATATTGGAGCCTTGTGGTAGAATCACCTACTATACATTGTGTCTCATAATGTTGGGGGTTCAGAAATAGTCTTCTACTGCCATCCACCACTTGCCAGCCTGGTTTTGCAACTTCGGCAGTATGGCACAGTATAGGATACCCTGAGAGTGCTGTGGGCTTTTGGAATGACTGAGCTGACATGTCCATTAGTCGCTTTGTGGATTAAGATTTTACTTTTTTCTGGGAGCAAATACAGCTCTTAGAACTCTTGGCAGTAACATTGGCAAGACTCCAACAAACCAGCCTTTTTTGAGGACTTTGACCCATGCCAACATGGTCTATGCTTTCAATTAAAAAAATTAAAAAGTGAAAAAAAAATGAAGAAAAAAATCACAACATACTGTGGCTCTCAGGTGGGATCACACCCACAATACTTTGTGGCAATGTTCCATCTGTCTCCTGAGAGATGAGAACCTTGTCTAGTGCTGTCTTCCATCACTGCAAAAGAAGTTCAAGTCAGGACCACAGATGTCTAATACATATCATTGAATGCATGGCTCTTCCCCGAACTTGGCAGCCGAAATGAGTTGACTCACACCTTCTTCTGGGATCAATACTAGATCCCTATGGAGAGCTGAATGGCTTTCTTGAGGAAAACTCATGAACCCAGGCTAGGATCATGCGGTGGCAGGTGTGGGGGAGGATGAGAGAATTACAGTTGGTGAAGAAAAATCAAGGGAGCAAGATCTCTCTTCTCTTCTCATTTTTAGAACTCAAGTACCATCAATTTACATGCCCTGCTGCTGTAATCGGTGCTTCTGGATCTAATGCTGCTGTTCTGTTTGGCTGCAACTTTAGGACATGAAGCTTCTGATGGAATTTGCCAGATGATTAACTAGTTGGTCAGAACAGAAAGCTAACAGACATTATTTTTTCAGTAGTATTTTCCTTTGACCATGTTTCCAAATAAAAGCTCTTCAATGCAGTGCAGTTCTGTCTGCGTGACTGATTTCTAGAGTACAGGAGATAGGTAGCACATGATTTCAAATATGTAAATATTAGCCATATGTAATGCTAGCCAACAATTTATTGGTGGAATTGAATTTGTTGATATCAGCTCTGCTTTGTTGATTCCTCCCTCCCTCTCTTACACCTCCCTCTATACCTTCCTTCTTTCTTTCCTTCTTTTCAACTTTCCTTTCTTCTGTCTTTCCTTACTTCCTTCTATCCTTCCTTCCTTTATTACGTATGATGTGGATTGCTTTTACTTATCATTGACCAAAAATGATTTGTTGTGTTCCTTTGCTTATGATACTGACATTAGCTATTCCATTGTTCCATTTTTCTTATCTTTATATTTCTACACACGGTTAGAGCTTTCCTGCAACCTCTGGAGATGTAAAGATACAGATAGGAAAAAAAAAAAAAACCAGAATAACAGTTGTATGTCTTTATATAAGTAAAGTCAGATGACTTTTTTTTTTTTAAACAGGGTAACCGAATTTCATACTGAGTACCTGAGATGCAATACAGAGAACAGTTTAGAAAAGTAATATAGTCATAGTAATTACTTTCATCTGGAAAAATATTTCAGTCAGCAATGACTAGCAATAAAATAAAATGATCACCTTTAACGTATCTATTACAAAAACAATTGCCTAAAATAAGAATGGTTAAAAATACCTGGTGGAATATAAAGCATCCATACAGAAGACCAGGGGACTGTCTCTCCCTCTCCCTCTCTCTGTCTTTTTCTCTCTCTCATACACACACACACACACACACACACACACACACACACCCCCAAACACGTTCCCCACAGCCCACCGACTATGTTAACAATTTACCTGAAATGTAGGGCTGTTTTTTAAAGAAAAAAATACTCCAATTAAGGATTTATAAATAAATATACTATTATAACTACTGTCCTTTTTTTAATGAGTTTTCTTTTAGCTTTTAAGGTTTATAGAAATCACTTATCTGCTCCTTAAAAGATTCCTATTCATTTTTTCTCTCTTTTTTATAAATATAGTGAATGTGAAACATCATTAATCCAGTCGTAATATCATCTGATAGCAGCTAATCCTTTCTTAGGCACAGCTTTTCTTGGGCCTTTGGAATATAGAAATGTATTTTTACTGTTAGTCATTTTATTTAAGCATCAATCTATTCATAGGGCTTAATTGTCTTTTGTAAAGACCACCAAGCAAAATGAAGCCTGTCTTTGAAGTTCCTTATGAGTCCTATGACATTCTCTAGCCCGTTATTTTGTATGCTAAGGTCATGGATCAAGGGCAGCTCCGTGCCCATGGTTTGGACTTGGCTATCGGCTCTGACAGGATTCTGCAGGATTCTGCAGCCCGCACTGAGATCCTAATCGGTCAAAGAAGTCTATTAAGTTTGAGCCCTTAAGCTGTCTCAGCCAAATCAGGGCTACCAGAGTTACATTTGCTTTTGTGATGACCATTCATTTTGGTCAAATGAAGAAATTGCTCATGTGGATTTTGTGGCTTCAGGGGCAAAATCTGTGAATGTCACATATCGTTTAGCCTCTCTGCTTTCTCAGAGACATTACTGAGAAGACGCTTATGAAAAAAAAATCATTTTTATTGCAGCTGTTTATAAGTCACCTTGATGATAAAAGAAAAGAAAAAATACAGGTAATCAAAAGCTTGGTTTTTCTCATGGTGAATGGTAAAGTGGGGAAGGCCTATGCTCTGAGGTACTGGGGACAAAGTGTATGTTGTTGGGGGAGGAGGCTGTCCTGGCACTGACTTAGTTAACAGCCAGGAGTGGGCTCAAGACTTTCATCTCTGAAACTCTTCATGCTTGTCCAAAACCAGTAGTCTGGCCAAACCAGAAAAGATCTGAATCTTCCTGTTAGATCTGCTATTATAGCTGTATACTCAATTTTTCTCACTGATATAAAATCTTTGGTTTAAGAACAACACTGCCTCGGGATAGCATCCTGACCCATAGCAGCCAAAAGGGAAAAATTAATTTTTCTTCCCATTTTCTTCTTTAAAATTGTTGAATTTTTAGTTAGTCAATAAAAGGGTTTCCTCATGATACAAATGTTAATCTGAATGCACTTTCTAGTAAAACAAATGGGAAAAAAAGAGGGTGGGAGGCATCCGGTGTGTGCAGTGTCTTATCACAGCAAGACAGTAGAACTTTAATGTGCCTGGCAGAGAAAAACTTAGGCATTACATTTCACAGATAACAAAACTGAGGCCTGAGCAAGTAAATGTCTTGTCTAGGCAACTGACAACAGAAAAATTGCTAGAATCTGTTTTAACTCTCATAAAAAATACTCTTTCCACCACCAACATCCAGCAAAAGCTTTGTTACCTCTTATAAGAACAAATTGTTTCTTAATGTTCATTATTGCAATAATAAGAGGATATATACAATAGTAGTTATCTTGTGGCTCTAAAGTCAGGTTGATGGATTGAAGAACAACTTGGATACCTGAAGAAGTTCTTCAACTTCTCTGAGCCTCAGTTTACTAAGTTGTAAAGTGGTCGTGGTAGTTGTTCATACCTCAGAAGTCTGTAGTAACAATGCATACAAAGTACTTCACACCAGATGCAGCACATTATAATTGCCATGTACATGAGGATTATCTAAGTTTACAGCTTACTGCCAATCTCCTCAACCTCAGGGAGAAGAAATTTCTAAAGCTCCACCAAGGAAAAGAAAGTATGTATGAGTATGAGACGGAAAATAATATATTTTCTAAGATTGCATTGTGAGAACTGAAAAAGTATAAAAATTATGGTATTTCAAATTGGCGTACTATTATGTTGCAGGACTGCTAGCAGACAAATGTAAAAATAAGTACAGATGTATCTTTTTCTAGTCAAATCTGATATGCAGAAATCTAGATTTAGAAAAAGATTGGTTATGGGGTCACTATTTGCTTTACAAAGCAATTTGGCATAAGATTCCTCTAAAAGGGAACTTTCCTCATATCTTTAATGTAATATTTCATTACTGAAAAATAATCACACAAGTTTGCAAGAACTCATTTCATGCATAAATTGAAGCACATTTGTTGAATGTATAGAGGGAAAACTGAAGGGGAGGGGAGAACATTGAAAGTTAGGAATAAGTCAGCTAATGACGCATATGAAAAATAAAGTAGCAAGGGAAATTGATGTACTGAAACTTCATATTTTGTAATGAAGAATTGTTAGTAATAGAATTTCATAAAATTCCTATTCTGTGTGTATGTGAGAGAGAGAGAGAGCACATGAGCCTGCTATCATCTCTCTATTTGGCTTTCCATTGCACTATGACCTGACTCCTCCCAAGTCCTCCAGACACTGGCACATGCACCTAAAATGCAGCCATACACACTCCCATCCTTTCAAGTCTCATTGATTTTGCACATGTCATTCTCTCTGCCTAAAATTTCATCCTCAACACTCTGACAACCTCTGTGGCTAATGTCTACCTCTCTCTCAGGCTAGGCTTCCTCTCCTCCAGGAGGTTTTCCTGGATGGCATTTCATCTCCAGGACACTCAGGGAACCTGCCCTTTGCTGCACATTGGCCTATCTTCTTCTTGACTCAGATGATTTTGCCGTGGGGCATAACAGCACACAGGCTTTGGCATCCAATGGCCTGACTTTGAATTCTGGCTCCATATCTTACTTGAGGGTTGATCTAGAGCACATTAACTGATCTCTCTGGGCTTTGATCTTGCTCATCAATACCCTTGGGATAATCAAAGCTACTTCATATCGTACCCAAGAGGATTTGATGAAATATGTAATGCCCTTAGCATAGTGCATAGACAAAAGGTTGGGACACAACAAATGTTCACATCCTTCTTTCTGTGTTAAACTGCGTTGTAACTGCTGACTGACTCCTCTGTTTCCCCATTCAACTATGAGCTCAAGGAAAGCATTGGATCTTACCCAGATCCTGTGGCCTGAGTTCATCTGATTCCTACAGAGTGGGCTCCAAATGAATATTTGTGAAATCAAGTTGAGATAAACACAAGAGCATATATTTTCATGGAATATGGCAAGTCCTAGAGTAAAGCTAAGTATAAGGAGAAGAGAAAGAACAAATGGGGTAAAATGAAGTCCAAAGGGCACATAGCACTAGAAAACTCTCTAGGTTGCCCCCAATTAATTAGCAAGCATTCTTTGGGAACATTTGTTCAAACAGTTTTGAGTCATCCTAATTATACTAGTTCTGTCTACTAATATGCAGTAATGTGTTAAATGTCTTGATGAAACCAAAAGCCATTCTTCCAAACTATTTAGCTAGTCATTCTATAAAACAGAAAGGAAACAAAAAAAATAAGGGAAAGGAATAAAGGGAGTGAGGTTGGTAGGACGGGAGGGAGAAAGGAAGGCCAGGAGGGAGGGAGGGAGAGACTAGTGTGATTCGGAGTGAACCTCTGCTAGTTGAAGGTCATCACTACCTCCTTCTCTAAGCACAAACAACCCATGTGTGTGATAATCTGTTCTAGAATTTTGCTAGAGATATGTTCTGGATATTTTTCTGTTTTTTCAAATTAAAAGTTTTTCCTTCTGTAGACCACACTAATCCCTGGTCATCCGTGATTAGACGATGATTCTAAAAAATCACTGGTAGGGTTTCCACAGTCATATCTGGACCTTCTTTTGGATTCTTTCAGTAACCTGAGAGATAATCTCTCTGGCCTGGAGCCTTGAACTCATTTGAAACAAGTAGGTTATATTTTAGTAAGTCTTGACTTATCTTGGGCCCCAGTTCACTCTTAACTCTCTTTGCTCTGCCCTTTCCAATTTGAAGATCATTCTTCTTGATAGAGACCACAGAATCAAAATAGGAGTTGAATAGTTCTGTTTTCTCTGTGACATCTGTTAACATTTTGTTGTGTGCCCCAATCAGTGTACCTATCCATTTGTTCTTCTTTACAAACAGAGCTTAAAATAGCTTTCTGTTGTCCTTGGCAGTTTTTCAACCTATAGCCAAGCTTGAGCCCTCTGACAACATTCTTACCGCACTTTTTTATATTAGTTCCTTATCATGTTTTCAGACTTCCATTTTGGGTATATGTCCCTTTATATTCTCTATTCAATAGCTTTAAAAGGGGAAAAAGAATGTTCCTTTCAAGTTATATTGGTTTTTTAAAAGTACCTTTGGGATAATCTGTGATTATTTTGTCAGAATTTTTAAAATAGGCTTATTTTCCCTTTAACATTATTTAGCCATAGGATCATATCTACATTTTTTCTATTTTGATGCCTGCTTTCCTAAATTCTAGGATAAATATCTATGTTCAGAATTATGTTTCCACGAATATAACAGAACAAGATGACATGCTACTTCCTCCTAAGTTTCTCATTACTTTTAGCTCACCAACCAAAGCTTCTTTGTTGGTCAAAATAAATTCAAAATAAAAATTCTCCAAATTGATCTCTCATCATTTTCAGGGATGCAACTGGCAGAAGGCAAGCCAAGGACTTACCAGAAGATCTTCATTTGGAAGGGTCTTCTGGCAACTGTTTGGGAGAAAAGTTCCCCATCCCTCTGCATTACTTTGTAATCTGCGTTAGGAAGACATGGGACTGTAGTCATTCCTCTTCTGAAATGGAAACACTGTGAGTTCCTTCTCCTTTTAACGTCACCCAAATGTCTTCTATCATAGGTCCTCATCAGGGCCATTCATGTCCATTACTTCTTGATATAACGTACTAAAACCACGTCCATGTTACAAACTGTTTCTGGGCCAATTATACCCATTCAAAATATAGCTCATAGAGCAATGCCAATCTGTGAGCTGTTTATTATTAGTTTGCAAAAAGATACGTCCAGAAATGGAAAGTAAGCATGTTGAAACTTTTAAAGCAATATGACAAACATAATTTTATGTACGTTGAATTTAACAATAAAAATTGAGGCTTGAATTTTGTCTGTCTTTTTTAAAATTTTCCTTTTCTAGTAGTTTATTTTTATTGCTTATACAAAAGTATTGGTTTAGAACTGATTGGAAAGAAAGAAGCTGGTAAAGGAACACAGGTGATTTGGGGAGCACTACTAGGCAAGAGCCCCACATCTCACCAAGACTTGATATAGGTCTAGGGTCATATGTAGCTTTTCATATTAAAGTGACACATTCAGTGTATTATTTTCAGTCTGTTATATGTTGTAAATGCACGTGTAGGACAAATACATGGTCTCTGCTCACGTTTGCTGTTATTTTCTTCTGAAGAATCCTGGTTAACTCACTTACAATTTAATATTCTCTTAATTTCATCTCTTGATACAACCCAATACCAAGTTTTAAACTTTATTTAGTTTTTGCCTTTTTGGATTCAAGTATAAGCACAGTTTGCTTGGCTGTGATATTTTTGTCCACAAGCATTGCCCCAATCTTCAAAGGACCACTTCTTCTCATACAGAAGACCCTCTTTCTACCATTAGGAAGTGTAGGAAAGAACTCTTCTTTGGCACCACCTAGTTGTTTCCCAAAGCCCCCTTGGGTTCTCAACTAAAATTGGAGACAGATGCTTCTACCACCTGTTTTCCCATGCCCTTCAGCTTCTTGCTTGTGTCTTCCTGGCCGTGGATGAGCAGTGACCATATCTCTTAGAGGCAGCATTGATTATCACATATAATCACAGAGGAGAGTGGGATCTTTCCACAAATTTTGCATTTACATCCCAGGAAAATAGTTTATCCCTTTCAGCCACATAAGGTCTAAAAATGAACCTATGAACTCCTTGGTAGAGAGCCAACCACTTCCTCCCTCTACCTCTGCCTCTTGGAGAAGCTGATAAAACTCTTCTATTGTGACTGTCCTGAGAATTCTTCTCATTCTGTGTGGAATGGGCGGGAGGTTGTCACTGCCTTTATGGGAAGTCTGCATTCATCATCCACGGAATAGCTCTGTATATAGTATATTTCCCAAACAGTCCAAAATTTCTTCTTTTTACCCTCTTGACGCCAGATTCAAATTTTCTCTGGCTCCTCAGAAATATTTTTTCTTCTCTTTTCCTTGTTGGGTTCTATTTTATTTAAATGTCATTTCTAGGACCTTTATCTTCTCTAATAAGCTTGAACCATAGAATCACACTCATCAAGTGCCTTTACCTTCTGCTCAAGACAGAAGTCCATGCTGCATTTACAGAATGCGTATTACTGAGGGTCTCAGGCAGGAGGACAAATGTAGTAGAAATATTCAGCAGGATGATCTGTGGTCCTAACTCCCAGGCATCAACACACAGTGCTGCCTGTCACAGCTCCCCTTATAAACTGGGGAAAAGTCTATTTGCTGTTCCTTTTCACACCTAGGCTTCTACTACAGGATTGTGTGTGGTGATGGTGACAGTGGAGTAGGGTGCCTAATAATGCTGCCATTAACAAGTGTTATGGGTTGGCTATGCGATTAACCAGCGTTCTGCGTGGATTAGAAATGCATGTTGTATAGAACACTCGAATACTGAGCTTCCTTGTTCAAACCCCAAGCAGAGGTGCCTACCTGGAAATGTGAGTTCTTCTTTGCCTCTTACTTGTCTTTGCTCCTCATTCCTCTTCGTATATAGTTAAAAGCATTTAGAAAGTGATTAGAGGGCTGGGAGGATGGATGAGAGGTAGTTGATTTTGGAGTCATGAAAACTTTGTGGATTTTGCAGCCTTCGTTTAGGAGCTACAGGGAGTTTGGGGCAGTGTGGGGCCATAGATATCTGGCGCTAGGCCTGGGTCTAGGGTCCTTTGCCTATAGAGGTAGGAGAACTCATCTCTGAACAGGAAAAAAGGAAATCACACTCCTCTCCACATCTTCCTTCTATTGGTCCCTTATAAATTCATCTCATTCTTTCCTGACTTTGTATCTCATGCTTTTCTGTTTCCTGGAACCAAAGGACAGGCCAAGGCAGTTTGGATTTTAGTTCAGCTACATGATGACAAATTTATTTTTCATAGGCTAGGCTTGGAACCAAACTGTTATTTAAGTATTGTTTCTATGGAAAAATTAATTACAAATTATAAAGCAATTTACCAATTAACTTTTGGAATTAAACACATTTGTCACTTGAGGGCTGACTCTACGAGGTCCATTTAAGTAAATACAAAAGTAGATGTATGTACTAGAATGTTGTATTTCAAACCAGTTGTTAGATCTAGCATATAATATAGTATATTATGTTGTCAAAACAACAAAATAAAAAACTTGATCAAAACAGAGTCTATAATATTCTAAAAGTTTTTTAAAAACTAAATTTTATGTAGACCTTGAACTTTGACCTAGAGCTCTATATTTAAGAATGAACTTTTAAGAGAAGTGTGAATTTTAGTAGATGCATGCTTTCAAACAATCACTACATACTTTCTCACCCCCAAAATTTCATTTTAATCTTAACATTTAGTTTAAAAAATTAATTGTAATAGAAAACTAAGAATGCCATTTCTTCAATTTGCACTGTAGAGATAGGGCAAAAACCAAATCCATAATGCAATAAAAATATTACTTAAAAAATTTTATATCCTTTTAAAAGGCCATAAATATTTTATCTTTCATTTGATTTGTGTGTGTGTGTGTGTGTGTGTGTGAGGAAGATTCGCTTTGAGCAAACATCCATTGCCAATCTTCCTCTTTTTTTGCTTGAGGAAGATTAGCCCTGAGCTAACATCTGTGCCAATCTTCCTCTATTTTGTATGCGGGACAAGCATGCAGGACATGGCTGGACAAGTGGTGTAGGTCCGCTTCTGGGATCTGAACCCATGAACCCAGGCTACTGAACGAAAGTGTGCCAGACTTAACCACTACACCACAGGGCCAACCCTTGATTTTTTAAATAAAATCCTCCACCTAATACATATGTGTGGATATGTGCGTATGTATATTTTCCAACAGAATTAATAAAGCCAAAGTGACAAAGCAAGAACAATGCTTATTTCCATAGAATTATATTTATGGAACAAACCAAATAAATAATTACATTTTATTATAACTAGTGAAACTTAACTTGATTGTCTAAAGACTAATTATATTAAATTCTATGAGTTAAAGTGCAGTTTTTCCCCCCACTCCAGTAATTAGAGGGATATTAATATTTGTTATATTTTAATACATAAGAGTCAGAATTGGTAATGTACCATCATCCTGCCCACGATTTAGGACAAGCCAAAATAATGGTAAAACAGACCTTACAGTGTACAGTTGTCGAAATGTACCTGGAAGCTCTCAACGGAATGTTAGAACAACTGACAACAGGTGAAATAAAAGAAGTCTCAGACTTCTGAGTTCAAGAGGATTCAGCAGAATTTCCTATAGTGTCACTTTGGGCATTTATAACCCTAACATATTACAGGAATACTTCCTGCAATTAGAATAGCAACTACAGGTGGAACAGATTCAAAACTGCTTACCAAGTTGTTTGTATCTATTTCCCATTGGTCTCCTGAGGCCACAGAGACAAGGAATTGGCCTGAGTTTTCTCTTCAAAAACTAATGCACGTTAGGGGTGGCACCTTATTAGGCGCCCCTGTGTCATTCCCTTAAAATCATAGACATGCCACCCAATTAAAACTGTACTTTGTGGAAACCAAAGGAGTGTATCTCAGGCGCTCCAAGAAAACTGGAATGAGAGGAGCTCAAGACACGCTCTCATTGAACCACAAGATGCCTGCTTCAGCCCCCTGAAAATAAACCCATCTTTGCATATATGTTCTGTAGCTACCAGTGCTCTGCCAAGGAGAATTACGATTTTAAATGGAGACTCTTTCTGTACCAGCAGGAAGCATTTCGAGGAAGTGGGGAGCAGCTCTCGTTGTCAGTCGCATTTTAGTGCAGGGAAGTGCTTTGCCCTAAAGGTGCCAGGTAAAGAGAATTGCCAAGTAAAGAAAATTTATTGAATGCATTTTCAAAAGGGAAGCATAATCTGAAATTTTGGTTTCTAGGATCTCAGAAAAATAACTTTCCTCTCAGTTCTTGTATAAAGTATGAGGAAACGCAAAGGCAAAAATACCCACTCTGTCTTAGAATGCATTTATGTAATTTTTTTTCTATTTAATCATGTTTTCATTCATCATTATTTTATATGCTTCTCTCTATTCAGATGTTTGCATCACATCTCCGGATGCTAAAGTCCTGGTTTTCCCTCCACTCTGGTGCCCTCCCTCCCCAGGAACCACATTATTGCGGGTCCACCGGATTCTTCCCATAAGACCATCCACTCTGAGGTGACAGCCCCGACCTCCGAGATCTTAGGATCTAGGGAATGGAGTTAAAGGGTCAAACTTTCTTTTCAAAGCCAGTGGCAGTCCCACATCCATTTCAGGTTTTAGGTGTGCCCTCCCCCCTGGCTTTGGCTAGCAGGGAGGATCCCTTGGACTCTTCATACCTTCCATCCCACCTCACAGTACACCTCTCCCTCATTTTATACCACCATTGATTTTACCATAGTTGTCCTCAGAGTTTGTTAGTTTCTTCAGCCTGTTCTTGGGAGTAACATGAAAGTATTAACATTTTGTCTGCTCAGGACTTTAGAAAACTTAGACTAAAAAACAAGCAGATGAGTCCAAGTAAAATACAAGCACCCATCTCCGATTTGATTCCCTCTAGCTTTTTCTATCGTGCTGGGCTGTCTCTCTTGACAAAGCAACAGCAACGCCAACACTGTTCCACCTTGGTCAGCGACAGAGTGAAAGGCTCCACCTCTGAGCAGGTAAAATATGTTTGCTGGGGAAGGACTGCTCCGCAGTAAGGATGACAACAATTAGCACATGCTACTCATTAACAAACGGAGATTAGAAAGCAGCCGAAATGGCAAGCTGCCATGAGTGCGATAGTTACGGGGCAGTTTAATTTCTAACGAATGTGAGCGCTAGATCAGTAACAATATTCGACAAAATGCCGCCTGCATTCTCTTATGGCTTTCATTACCAAATTGAAAATCTGTGTAGATTTCTGAAAATTACTTTTAAATGTAGCCAATCTCCTAGACTGCAAAGCTTGATTTGCTGGTGAGGGAGCCCTGCTGTGAGATTTTAATGAAAGATCATAGTGGCCCTCCAAGGCCGGCAAAGAGCTATGGGCCCTGGAAGACCCGAAATAATCTGTTTTACTTTTAATGGCAGCCATTTTATATTCATTAAGATCAAAATGCAGTTTTGTAGGCAAATTGCAAAGCTGTTCCACTCACAGCTTGAGAACCTGGAGGCCCTACAGCTTTTTATCTTGTTCATAAGCAAATATGCAGTTAATATCTTTTAATATGCTTTGATGCTTGGTACCTTATGGGTACATTGTACAGGGGGTTAGAGGACTGCATGTTTCCTTGGCACAGTCAGCCACCAACTAAAGCCGTAGTCCTTTTATTTCCATAATGGCAGAAGAAATGAGTCTCTCTCTTTCTCTTTTTATCCCCCACCCCCCCCTTTTTTTTTTAAATATGAGCTCTGCTCAAATAAATTGTAAAGTACTATACAGTGTACATTCAGGGTCTCAGAGAAGACACAGTTTTTCACTGGGATCCATCTGTTGGTGGTTCATATTATTTAAATTTATACAGTCACATTATTTAAATGTAAACAGCCAAATAAGATAGGATCAAATCATTGGCATCTGGAAACTGTGCTCTCATCCTCTTTGATTGTGAGGTTGTCTGCATTAATAATGGAGTTCTAAAGACTGTGATTCCACCTGATATACTGTATGACCTTAACAGTTGTGATTTTATCAGGGTTTCACTGTAGTAGAAAATGAAGGTATTTTGCAGCTCATTTCCAGCAAAGCTAGTTTGCATTATCCTCTGTCCAGAGCAGTCCTGACTGTTTTGTGTGTTATAAAACATCAACCCCCGCCCCCCACTGCCCCGTTTCTGCTGTGCACCTGCACTTCCGGTCTAGAACCGTGTTGTAGATTAAATTCCATCAGATTTCTTGCAGCAGGTAAATGGTACTGTGATTAATGAATAGGAAGGAAGGAAGGAAGGGAGGGAGGGAGGAAGGAAGGCAGGAAGGAGGGAAGGAAAGAAGAGGGAGGCATTTAGTTTTGTGAGGTAAAGTCTTGGCCTCTCTCCAGTATTGCATCTACCTCCTCCAATTCAGCAATTTCTGTTTCATCTCTAAGACAAGAAATAAGGTTGATGCAAGTGGATCTTATTACTCAACTCATTACTCCATCTTAATTCTGCCTCAAGCAATAGGCCAGGGTTAGAAATAATTGTCTAAAATCACAGGACTATCCAATTGTTGCAAAAGTAAAATTTAGGGGGTAATTTTTGGTAGAAAAAGTGACCAGCCAGGTCTATTTCAAGTTGTCCAAAGATTTGGAGGCTAGGGCAAGACAGAACTTTTGCTTTATCCAAATTATTTTGCCTTTTGAATGCACTCAGAGTGTCAGGGTCTTAGAACTAGGGTGGGAGTGGGAGCACAGGAGCCTTTCTGTGGGTGGGAGCAAAGCCTCCCATCTTTATCCACCAGAAGATGAGGGTGTTATGCATTCTTTTTTGACTTTCTAGCCACTGAAGCTTCAAGCATCTCACAGAGCATGTGGGGCCAGCAGATTTAAGAATGGGAGCCAGCCCCTTTGTGGAAGTTAATATAATATTGTGCTGTCTCCAAAAAATAATGTGCATTAAGACAGCTCCATGGAAAGGCCAGCCTTTGAATCCCCAGGACCCCCCCAACCTTTGTACTAAACCATGCCCCACAGGCATATTATAATCTTGTATGATATGTTTACAAGTCCTAACATCTTACTTTGTGCAACTGCATAGCTTCTTTACAGGGCTCAAGAATGCGGGCTTTGACTGTCTGATGCGGGAATTTGATAACCCACTCTCTTTGGGTCTCAGGGCAAGGTGAAGGTGTCTGGCCTGCCAAGGCACAATTTAATGGGCTTCTGAAAACACTCAAAAGGCAGACATAAATGTGTGGATGGGCAGCCAGCCAGAGCGACCTGGGGATGGGGCCAGTTGATTTTAAGCAGGGTGAGGTCGAGAAGGAACGTTTCAGGCCAGAGCTGGCTGGGGGAGCTGGAGGGGCTCTCTGGAAGGCTGAGGGTTGACTGTAAAGGATTTACAGAGCTTGAACCCGACTCTGTAACTTAAGAGCTAAAGCATTCCCACCTGTCCAACTTTAAAAGGGAAATGGGAAATGTAAAGAACATATAATTAATTTCAATTACAAACCTCGCATATCTCAGGCCAGATATGTGCTATCTTCATTTCCTGTCAGTTCAATGGGCTCCAATACAAAAGTCACGTAAATTAAATTAAAACGTAAAATTCCCTCTCACACATCTCTGTTTTCTATTCTTAATACCTCTTGACATTTAGTCTTTGATATGGCTACATTATTTTTCTGCACAGCACATATACTTCAGATGTTGATTTCCAGTCAGTTTCTTCCCCGTTATGTTGCATCATCCACCATCATGGGACAATTAATGCATCAAGAATCTTCAAGAAGATGAACAGGGAAGGAATGGGAATGCACTTAAACATCAAAGGTTTCACCCAATGTTTATTCACAACT